>NC_064809.1:70630267-70632506 GCF_023721935.1 Panthera uncia
AAGAGCAGGAGATGTTGGCTTGGTACAATGGCCGAGCGGGTAGAAGTCCTAATTGTGAGCTGAGAGAAAATGTCTTTACTATAGATGTTGCTCCTCTCCACCAATGAAATGAGTCACAGTCCAATATACAGCTACAGGTGGGTTCTGAGGTAAGTTGACACAATGATTTTTTTAAAGGACGTGTAGAGGCCAAAGTAAAAGGCTAATGAAGTGGATCTGGGAAGCTCTTAACCCCCATGTACAAATGCTTTATTGAACAAACTCCTGAGCACATCTGCTGTGTGGTTCTCATGACTGAATCCCACTTGGTCCCTCTCATTGGAAGCAGATCCAACCAAAATGTAGCTTAAGCAGGGCTATCATGATTTAAGCACCTTGTTACTCCCTATTCACGGGAAAATGGTAAAGGAGAGTCTTTCTGGGCATATGGGCACTTTAATTTAAGCTTTTCTCTATCTATCTATCTATCTATCTAATTTTATTTTAGAGAGAGAGAGTGTGTGTGTGCAAGCAGGAGAGAGAGAGAGACAGAATCTTAAGTAGGCTCCACACTCAGAGCTGAACCCGACATGGGTATTAATCTCATGATCCTGGGATCAGGACCTGAGCCAAAAATCAAGAGTCAGATGCTCAACGAACTGAGCCACCCAGGCTCCCCTGAATTTGGGCTCTCAAACAAACTCTCAAAGGTAAATGCTGACTCTCATTTTCATTCAACCTAAGTGCAAGCAATAAGTACCAGGGTATGCAGGATATGATTTGACTGCCATTTTTTGACATAGGTTTGTCCATGAAATTAACTTTTGAAAGAACCAGCTTTTGACTTTGCTGACTCACTCTATTATGTCTTTATTTTATATTAAATATATCTTATTGCTATTTTCTTTGAGTTTAGTCTGTATTTTTCCCTACATAATTTCTTCAGTTAGATTCATTTGACAATTCACTCAACAAATTGTGTATATTTTATGGAAGGCATCATTTTACATACAATAGATTTGTGTTGCTTACCTCACTAATTAAAAAACATTTTTTTAATATTTATTCAGTTTTGAGAGAGAGAGACAGACCATGAGCAGGGGAGGGACAGAGAGAGGGGAGACATAGAATCTGAAGCAGGGTTCAGAGCTGTTGGCACAGAACCCCAACATAGGGCTCAAACTCATGAACCATGAGATAATGACCTGAGCTGAAGTTAGCTGCTTAACCCACTGAGTCACCCAGGCGCCCCTTCAGTAATTTTTTAATATTGGTATTTAAGACCATAATTTCCCTGGCCTTATTAGGAGAAATCTCCCTCATGGATCCAGTCAGCAAAGACTGGGAGAAGTGGCTGTTTTTTAAAATGCCCAATTTTTAAAAAATATAATTTATTGTCAAGTTAGCTAACATACAGTGTATACAGTGTTCTTTGGCTTCAGGAGTAGATTCCCATGATTCATTGCTTACATACCACACTCAGTGCTCATCCCAACAAGTGCTCTTGTCAATGCCCATTACCCATTTTCCCCTCTCTCCCATGCCCCCCCCCCCCCATCAAACCCATCAACCCTCAGTTTGTTCTCTGTATTTAAGAGTCTCTTACAGTTTGCCTTCCTCTCTGTTAAAAACTATTTTTCCCCTTCCCTTCCCCCACGGTCTTTTGTTAAGTTTCTCAAGTTCCACATATGAGGGAAAACATACGATATCTGTCTTTCTCGGACTGACTTATTTCACTTAGCAGTTCCATCCATGTTGTTGCAAATGGAAGGATTTCATTCTTTCTCATTGCCAAGTAGTATTAAATTGTATATATAAACTACATCTTCTTTATCTAGTCATCAGTTGATGGATATTAGGGCTCTTCCCATAATTTGGCTATTGTTGACAGCACTGCTATAAACATTGGGGTAAATGTGCCCCTGTGAATCAGCACTCCTGTATCCTTTGAATAAATTCCTAGTAGTGCTATTGCTGGGTCATAGGGTAGTACTATTTTCAATTTTTTGAGGAACCTCCACACTATTTTCCAGAGTGGCTGCACCAGTTTGCATTCCCACCAACAGTGCAAGAGGGTTCCCATTTCTCCATATCCTTGCCAACATCTGTTGTTTCCTGAGTTGTTAATTTTAGCCATTCTGACTGGTGTGAGGTGGTTATCTCAATGTGATTTTGATTTGTATTTCCCTGATGATGAGCGATGTTGAATATCTTTTCATGTGTCTGTTGGCCATCTGGATGTTTTCTTTGGAAAAGTGTC
>NC_064809.1:70632516-70649552 GCF_023721935.1 Panthera uncia
AAGACTTTAAAAGACAAACAAAAGCTGGGGAACTTCATCAACATTAGACCTGCCTTACAAGAAATGCTGAAAGGAATTCTTCAAACTTAAATGAAAAACACTGATTAGTAAGTGAAAACATATGAAAAAGTACAAAACACACATACCGGTAAGTGTATAGTCAGATTCAGAATACTTAAATGTTATAATATGATGGAATGTTAACCACTTAATCAATAAAGATTAAAGGACAGAGCATTAAAAATAATGATAGCGACAATAATTTGTTAATAGATACACAATATAAAAAGAAGTAACTTGTGACATGAAAACATAAAAGGAGGAGAAATAAAATGGCAGAGATTTAAAATGTGGCTGAAGTTGTTAGTGTAAACTGTTAAATCTATCAGATGCAATATGTAAGACATAAAATAACCATGAGGCAAAAACCTACAGTAGAGTCACAAAAGATAAAGGAAGTCTACCACTCTAGAAAATTATAGTTCAGAAAGGAAGCCAGTTCAAAAAAAAAAAAGTCTGGGGCAGCAAAACTTATATTAGACAAAATAGACTTTAAAACAAAAACTGTAACTAACAAAAAAGAACATTACATTACATAATGATAAAGGGATGAATCCAACCAGAGGATATAACAATTATAAATATCTACACACTCAACTTAGGTACACCTAAATACATAAAGCAATTATTGACAAATACAAAGGAAGAAACTGACAGTAATCATTAATAGTAGGAGACTTTAACACCCCTTTTAAACCAATGAATATATCACCCAGGAAGAAAATTAATAAGGAAATAGTGGCTTGGAATGACACATTAGACCAGATACACTTAAATATATACAGAACATTCCATCCAAAAACAGCAGAATGCACATTCTTTTTAAGTGCACATAGAATATTCCCCAGGACATATCACAGGTTAGGCCACAAAATAAGCCTCAATAAATTTAGGAAGAGTGAAGTCATCAAGCATATTTTCTGACCACGACAATATGAAACTAGAAATCAATGAAAAAAAAAAAAAAACTGGAAAAAACCCACAAACATGTGCAGGCCAAACAACAGGCTACTCAACCACCAAAGGGTTAAAAAAAACTCAAACAGGGAACAAAAAAATACCTGGAGACAAAGGAAAATGGAACATGATCACCCAAACTCTTTGGGATGCAGCAAAGGGAATTTTAAAAGGGAATGTACAGGCCTACCTCAAGAAAGAAGAAAAATCTCAAATAACAATCCAACCTGACACCTAAAGGAGCCAGAAAAAGAACAAACAAAGCCCAATGTTAGTAGAAAAAGAAAATTATAAAGATCAGAATGTAAATAATAAATAAATAAATAAATAAATAAATAGTATCAATGAAACCAAGAGCTGGTCTGTGAGAATGTAAGAAAAATGGATAAACCTTTAACCAGACTCATCAAGAAAAAAAGGAAGAGGACTCTAAATAAAATCAGAAATGAAAGAGGAGAGGAGAGCCTGGATGGCTCAGTCAGTTAAGCCCCCCAACTCTTGATTTCAGCTCAGGTCATGGTCTCACAGTTTCCTGAGTTCAAGCCCTGTGTCAGGCACTATGCTGGCAGTGCAGAGCCTGCTTGGGATTCTCTGTCTCCCTCTCTCTGCCCCTCCCCCACTTGTGCTGTTTCTGTCTCTCTCAAAATAAATAAATAAACTTAAAAAAAAGAAAAAAGAAATGAAAGAGAATAACCAAAACCACATAAATATAAAGAATTATAAGACATTACTACAAAAAATTATATGCCAACAAATCGGACAATCTAGACCAAATGAATAAATTCCTAGAAGCTTTCAATCTTCCAAAACTGAATCAGGAAGAAATGGAAAACATGAACATATTAGTAAAAAAAAATTTAATTGGTAATCAAAATTGTCCCAATGAACAAAAATCTAGGACCAGATTGTTTCACGGGTGAATTCTACCCAATATTTTTTAAAAAGTTAATATTCATTCCTCTCAAAATATTACAAAAAATAGAATGAAAACTTCCAAATTCATTCTATGAAGCCAGCATTACCCTGATACCAAAACCAGACAAAGACACCAGAAAAAAAGAAAGAAAACTACAAGTCAATATTCTTGATAAACACAAATGCAAAAATATTCAACAAAATATTAGCAAATCACATTTAACAATACATTCAAAGGATCATTTACCACAATCAAGTGGAATTTATTCTGGGGATGAAAGAATGGTTCAATATCTGCCAATTAATCATTGTGATACATAACATTAAAAAATGAAAGATAAAAGTCATATGATCATCTCAACAGATGGAGAAAAGCATTTGACAAAATCCAATATCCATTTGTGATAAAATTCTCAACAAAATAGGTTTAGAGGAAACATACATACTCAACATGTTAAAGGCTGTATTTGAAAAAACCCACAGCTAACATCATATTCAATAGTGAAAAATAGCTTTTTCTCTGAGATCAGGACCAACATAAGGATGTCCACTCTCACCACTTTTATTCAAGATAGCGTTGCAAGTCCCAACCACAGCAATCAGACAAGAAAGAAAAGGCTTCCAAATTGGTGGGAAAGAAGTAAAAGTGTTACTATGCAGATGACATGATACTACACTTAGAAAATCCCAAAGACTCCACCAAAAAACAATTAGCAGTATTAATATATTCAGTAAAGTTGCAGGATACTAAATAAATTTACAGAATTCAGTAAAGTTGCAGGATAATAAATTTACAGAAATCTGCTGCATTTCTATACACTAATAATAAAGCATCAGAAAGAGAAATTAAGACAACAATCTCATTTACAATTGCACCAAAAATAATAAAATACCTCAGAATAAACTTAACTAAGGAGGTAAAAGACCTATATTCTGAAAACTATAAAACACTGATGAAAGAAATTGAAGATGTCACAAAAAAATGGAGAGATAGTTAGTCCATGCTGAAGGATTGAGAGAACAAATATTGTTAAAATGTCCATATTACCCAAAATGATCTGCAGATTTAATGTAATCCCTACCAAAATACCAATAGCATTTTTCAAAGAACTGTAACAAATAATACAAAATTTTATCAAACCACAAAAGGTCTCAAATAACCAAAGCAATCTTTATAAAGAAAAAAACTGGAGGTATCACAATCACAGATTCCAAGATATACTCCAAAGCTAGAGTAATTGAATTAGTATATTACTGGCACAAAAATAGACACAGAGATCAATGGAACAGAATACAAAGCCCAGAAATAAACCCATGATTATATGGTCAATTAAGCTTTGACAAAGAAGGCAAGAATACACAATGGGAAAAAGATAGTCTCTTCAACAAATGGCATTAGGAAAACTGGACAGCAACATGCATAAGAATGAAACTGGACCACTTTCTTACACCATACACAAAAATAAGCTCAAAATGGATTAAAAACCTAAATGTGAGACATGAATCTTTAAAAATCCTAGTAGAGAGAACAGGTGGTAATTTCTCTGACATCAGCCATAGCAACATTTTTTCTAGCTTTATCTCCCGAGACAAGGGAAACAAAAGCAAAAATAAACTGCAGGGAAAACAACAATATAAAAAGCTCCTGCACAGCAAAAGAAACAATCAACAAAACAAAAAGACAGCCTGCTGAATTGGAGAAGATATTTGCAAATGACATATCCAATAAAGGATTACTACCCAAAATATATGAAACCCCACAAATAATCCAAGTAAAAAAATGGGCAGAAGACACGAACAGGCATTTTTCCAAAGAAGACATACGATGGTCAACAGCCATATGAAAAGATGCTCAACATCACTCAACATCAGGGAAATGCAAATAAAAATCCCAATGAGTTATCACTTCACACTTGTCAGAATGACTAAAATCAAAAACACAAGAAACAAGTATTGGTGAGAATGTAGAGAATGGGGAAACTTCATGCACTGTTGGTGGGAATGCAAACTGGGGCAGCCACTGTGGAAAACAGGATGGAAGTTTGTCAATAAATTAAAAATAGAATTACCATATGATCCAGTGATTCTACTACTAGGTAATTAATGAAAGAAAATGAAAACACTAATTTGAATAGATATATACACCTCTATGTATATTGCAGAATTATTTACAATAGCCAAATGATGGAATCAACCCACATGTCCAATGATAGATGAATAAAGAAGATGTGGGGTGCATACACACAATGGAATATTATTCAGCCATAAGAAGTAATGAAATCTTGCCATTTGCCCCAAGGATCCTGAGGGTATAATCCTAAGTGAAACAAGTCAGAGAAAGACAAATACCATATGATTTCTCTCATATGTGGAATTTTAGAAATAAAACAAACCACGAAAAGAAGATAAACTAACAAAAACCCCCATACTCTTAAATATAGAGAACAACCTAGTGGTTATCAGAGGGCAAGTGGGTTGGGAGATGGGTGAAATTGGTGAAGGGGATCAAAAATACACTTATCACGATGAACACTGAATAATGTATAGAAATGTTGAATTGCTATAGTGTACACCTGAAACTACATAATATTTTTTTTTCCTATTTTATTTTTTTTTTATTTTTTTTCCAACGTTTTTTATTTATTTTTGGGACAGAGAGAGACAGCATGAACGGGGGAGGGTCAGAGAGAGAGGGAGACACAGAATCGGAAACAGGCTCCAGGCTCCGAGCCATCAGCCCAGAGCCTGACGCGGGGCTTGAACTCACAGACCGCGAGATCGTGACCTGGCTGAAGTCGGACGCTTAACCGACTGCGCCACCCAGGCGCCCCTGAAACTACATAATATTGTGTGTTAATTATATTGGAAGGAAAAAAAAAGGAAGAAGAAAGCATACCAATAGCTAGCAGAAGGAAAGAAATAATAAAGATCAGAACAAAGAATAGAGTCAAAAAACTAATGAAGAAAAATCAATAAAACCAAGAATTGATTGTTCTAAAGGTTCAACAAAATTGACAAAACTTTAGCTAGAGTGACTTAAAAAATGGAAAAGCCTCAAATAACTAATATCAGAAATCACAAAGGGGACATTAGAGATTTTACAGAAATAAAAAGGATAAGAGGATACTATGAACAATTATACATCAAATTAGATAATCTCAGATAAAGTGGACAAATTCTATAGAAACACACAGAAAAATTAACAATACTCCTCAAAATCTTCCAAAACATTGAAGAAGAGGGAAGACTTCTAAACCTATTCTATGAGGGCAGCATTACACTGATACCAAATCTCAACAAAGACCATTAGAAGAAAACTGAAGACCAATACCCCTGATGAATATTGCTGCTAAAATCCTCAAGAAAATACTAGCAGACAGAATTTAACAGCACATCAAAAAGATTACATACCATGACCACATGGAATTTATTCCTGGAATGCAAGGATGGTTCAACAAATAAAATTTTAATTGATGTAAATATCACATTAATAGAATAGGGGTGAGAGCATCTTATGATTTTCTCAGTTGATGCAGAAAAGGCATTTAATGAAATTTTAACACCTTTTCATGATATAAACACTCAACAAACTAGCAGTATTAGGTCACTACCACAACATAATAAAGACAATATTCTGAAAAGCCTACAGCTAAGCTAACATATTTCATGGTGAAAGACAGAGCTTTTCCTCTAAGATCAGGAATTAGACAAGTGTACCTATTTCATTCACTTTCATTCAACATAGTACTGGAAATCCTAGCCAGAGCAATTAGGCAAAAAATAGAAATAAATAGCATCCGATAGTAGAATTACCTCTGTTCACAAACAATATGATTTTGTACGGAGAAAACCCTAAAGATTCCACAGACACACAAAAAAATTAAAATATGTATATTTAGCAATGTTATAGGATACAAAATCAACACACAAAAATCAGTTGCTATTTGTAAAACAAATAACATACTTGACTAAGTATGTTATTATTATTATAATTATTATTATTATGTTATTATTAGTAGTAGAAGTAGTATGTTATTATTTAGGAATAACCTTGACTAAGGAGTAAAAGACTTATACACTGAAACCCAAATATTACTGAAAGAAATTGAAGAGAACACCAGTAAGTGGAAAGGCATAGTTAGAGGTTTCATACACTTGAATTTAAACGTACAGTAACCAGTGTTGTACTGGCAAAAAGATATATTAAAATCTACTTATATCCTGCATGTAATAATTCCATATTAGAAGGTCTTGGGTATCTAGTTTTGCTTTTGTTGTATCTGCTAACATTGTCATACATAATGGTCCATTTCCCATGTGTTTTGAAATTTTGAACTATGAAGTCTTATTTGGGATTTAATCTGTAAGAATCCTGTAGAATCTGAGTAAGGAGACAAACCTTCATGGGGAATGTGAATTTGCTTTTGCCAGGTGCCCTGGAGTCCTCTCGAACAAGAACTACTTTAATTCCTCAGACTAGGATTTCCTAGATATTCAGGTAGTATAAATTCAAATCCCACACCCACATGTGGGAAGGCCTTAATTACATTTTTTTCAATCTGGAGCTTAGGCCATAATAAACAAGTGTCATTTTCATTTCTGTTTGCCAGCAGGTGGATTTTTTCCTAGTTCATTTCTTCCTTCAGAATGTATCCCTTGAGGTCTTAGCTGTGGAGAACTCTCTAAGTTTCAATTCCCCAATCCTGCATGGCTCTGAAGCCTCATCTTGTATCTCCTGTCCAACCATTAAAATGAAAGCCTACAGATTATTAGAACTCACAGACACTCCCTAGGAAGTCAGTGTTTCTTCAGGACAAACTTCAGGATGAACCACCCAGGTTTCTAGTCCCTGTTTGTTTTTGACCCTGGAGATTTCTCTTATATTCTTACAATTTCAGCTGTGTGTTTCAAGGATGTTTGTTATATTTAAGCTAGGATTTCTAGGAATTTTGAGTTGGGTGGGTTTTCAGGGTATTAATCTAACACGTTGCCACATGTTACTGTTGTATTAAGAAAAAAATAAGTTTTTTTCAAATGAAAATGAAAACATGGAGGAGTCTTAGAGCAGGGTCAACTATTATAAGATCTTTATCTTATCATATAAACTCCCAAGTTCACTTCTGTTAGGTCTTGTTTCCCAGGCTGCTTTAGAAGTAAAGCACATAAAATGTGATGGATGTGGGCCCACAAGGATGCCACTACTGGGCGGTGAATGTTGGGGTAGATGGAAACTCCATCTTGCTTGGAGTCCAGACTTGAAAAAAAGAAGAACTCCATGGATTACAATGGAATAGGGCAGATGTCAGAAGAGAGGGGGAAAAAAACAAAAAACGAAAACAAAAACCTAGGCTGAGTTCTTAAGGTCTATCTACAATCAAGAGAAAATACAAGAAACTCATCAAAGCCTGACAAGGAACACCGGATTCACAAGTTGAAAATACATAAATGTTCAGGCAACAGGGGAGAATTCTTAGCACCCCTAAATCAGGTTACTCTTACCCTGCCTATTTATCAAGTATATTTACCCAGATTACCTCCAAGATTAAATAAGGACTATCTAGCCTTAGATAGATGTTTTCTGATCTCTTCAGGAAACAAAACAACCCATAGAGAATTGAAGTAATTGGCACCAAAGCCAGTTGTTTGTCCGTCTTTCAGCCAGGAATGGAACTCAGGATTGCTAGCTTTTGCATCTCTGTCCCTTGGACTTTTCCTCTGTCCCCACAGCTCTCTCCCACCATCACAAAGGAAAGAAGTTCACACTGTAACATGAAGTGACAAAAAAATTTCCCAGAGGATGAGAGCATTTCAGAGGACAGTTGTGGACTTTCTGAGTACCTCTCGGGTTTTAAATTGTTCGGTACAACTCTCTCTAGAAGAGGGAAGATAATCCTGGGCATCTCAAAGACAGCAGGTCAGCATAGCTTTTCTATATTCATAAAATTAATTTACTTTTAGGAAAACAAAAGGAAAGAAAATCAAAGTAAAAACTTCTTCAACCAAGGCTTTAGCAAACTATGGGCCCTAGGCCAAATCTGTCTGGTCACTGGCTTTATAAATAATGTTTAATTGGAACACAACCACAGTCATTTGTTTATGTATTATCTATGGCTGCTTCATACTACAATGACAGAGAAGTTGTGACAGAAACAACATGACTTGGAAGGCTAACATAAGCATTTTACAGAAACCAGTTTGCTGATCTCTGTCTAAACTCACTATAGCAGTCTTCTTGTCTAATCATGATCTAATATGGCCAAAGATAATGAAAATGTCTCAAACGAGGTTTCCTCAGTATTTTGCTAACAACATCCCAGTCTTTATTTTCTTCCTTGCCCCAACTATACTGCTCTTCTACTCACTATATCTCTAGCTATGGTTTTCCCATTTCTAAAAGAGAACATATGTAATACCTTCTTCACCAGATTATTGTCAGAATAAAAGGAGAAAGGGTCAGTTGCTCCATGTAGCATTTGACACATTGTAAACATTCAGTAAATGGTGGCTTTGATTTAAATCTACCCATTTGTTCAGCACATATTTATTGAGTTTGTTATGAATTGAACTGTGCCCTCTTCCCAAATCCATGTGTGGAATTATTAACCCCCAATCCTTCAGAACATGATCTTATTTGGAGATAGGTAATTTTTTTACAGCAGTAATCATGCTAAAATGAGGTCACTGGGGTGGACCCTAATCTAATATGACCGGTGTGCTTATAAGAAAAGGAAATTTAGATACAGACACTTACAAAGGGAAGACAATGTGAAGACACAGGGAGACAATGGCCATCTACAAGCCAAGGAGAGAGGCCTGGAGCAGCTCTTCCCCTGACAGCCCTTGGAAGGATCATCCCTGCTAACACTTTGATCTTGGACTTCTAGCTTCCAGAACTATAAGACAATAAAGTTCTGTTGTTTGAATGCTATGGACTGAATATGTACCTCCCAAATTCATCTGTTGAAACCCTAGCCCCCAGTGTGATGGTATTTGGAGATGGGGCCTTTGGCAGATAATAGGGCACAAGAGAAAAATCCTCCGTGGTAGGATTAGTGCCCTTATAAGGAGAGACACGAAAGAATTTCCTTCCTTTCTCTCTCCCTGCTGTGTGAGGACACAACCAGAAGGTGTCCATCTGCAAACCAAGAAGAGGGTTCTCAGCAGGAAACAAATCAATGGCCACCTTGATGTTGGATTTTCCAGCCACCATAATTGTGAGAAATAAATTTAAGTAATGTATGCCACGCAGTCTATGGTATTTTTCTTACAGCAGCCTGAAGGAAGACATTAAGCCATCTGGTCTTTGATACTTCGTTACAGCAGCCCTCGAAAACTAATATAGATTTTAATAAGAAAAACAAACAGAAGTTAAAGTAAGAGGTGCTACTTTGGATAAGTAACTCTTCTCTCTGAGATATATGTATTGTGACCTCAATAGTTACAAGGAGCAAACCATATGCAAATCTGGGGAAAACATTCCAGCAGGAGAAATGATAAGTGCAACGGCCCTGGAGCAGGAATGGGTTTATTGTCACAGCTTCTATCTCTTCTACATTTTTCTTGCTTTGAACATGGATGAAATATATGTGATGTCTAGAACTACAAGAGCCATTTGGGGACCATAAGAGAATAGGCACAAGATCAAACACCACCATACTAACGATGGGAGAAAAAAAAGAATCATTAAACAGCTGCACCAATACCACCAACTGCCTACTCAGGATTTCTTGTTCTTTGAGAAAAATTAATCGCTTTTTGTTTAAGACACCATTAATTAGTTTTTCCATTTCTTGGAGCCAAAAATATTCTTAACAGACATAACATTGTACAATGTGGTAGGGATTACTAAACTTTGAAGGTTTTTAATCTGGGGAATGACAAAATCTGGTTTAAGTTTTTAAAAGAACATTCTGTAAAATTAAGAATTATAGATAATATGGTCATGGAACTCAGAAATAGATCTCTTAAGGCTTTGTAGGCTATGACAAGCTCAAGTTTTATTCTAAATATAGTAGGAAGCTACTATAGGAAATGTAAAAACTTAATTGTTTTTTAAAGGACCCCTTTGGTTGCAGAGTTAGGAGGTCAATTAAAAGGTAATTATAGTAGTCAGGAAAAATATGATGGTGATGGACAAGGGTGATATCAGTAAAGATAGAGAAAATTGGGGGGAAAGAAAATTACTACTAGATGGAGACAAACCTGGTAGCTGTAATAGCTGAAGGAAAATGGAGCTCAATGGATTAGGAAACATTTGGGTGTAGTCTTGAATGGGCTTGCTAATGAATTGAATGTGCAATAAAGAGAGTGAAAGACAGGAGTTGAGAATGACCCATATTTTTTTGCCTAAGCAACTAGATGGATGGAGAGGATATTGTTTAAGGAGGTAGGTATAAATTTAAGAGTTCTGTTTTCATCACATTTTAAATTTCAGATTTTAATAGGACTTCCAAGTTAGGATATTAAGTAAGCATTGGATATATAAATGAGGAATTCAAAGATGCTTTTAGACCTACATATGTAAGTTTGGATTCATCTGCATGCATGTATAGGACTGGATATGATCTCCTAGAGAGAGAAAAGAGGATTATCCCAAACCAAGCTCTGGCACTTGTCAATCATTTAAACACTGATCAGGATGGGAGGAAGAGAAAGCTCAGAAGAAAAGGTTGTGAGAAAGGAGGAAATTTACAACTGTGTGTTATTGTGGAAGGTAAGAGAAGATGTTTCAGGTAGAAGGCAGGGTGTTATCCATCTCCAATGCTGACAGGTCAAGATAGGTAAGAAGGAAATTTGGATTTGTCAGAGTGACAAACCTTGAAAACACAGTTTCAGTGGACTGATAGGGTCAGATGCCCCCATTCAAGTGGGGTGTAGAAATCATTAGCCATAAAAAAGAAGAGACAGTGATCACAAATAATTATAATGGGAGAGCGGGCCGGGGGTGGGGGTGGGGGGGACACCTGGACTTTGCTGGCAGACTACATTCTTTACACTTGATTTTTTTTTTAAGCTGTTTTTCCCTGCTGTTTCCCTTTCTGCTATGTGGTCCTCTGAGTTAGTGTCAAAGCCCAGAGAGAAGTGGTCTGGGAGCCCCAAGTGTGGTGGTCCAGGACAAGGAACAGACACAGTTCTTCCTCTTGCTGCCTTTCTAATTGCACGCCAGCACTGAGAGTTATCTGATCACAGTCAAAAACCATGAATTCTGAAATTTCTGACTCTATTGTATGTCAAACCTTCAGCCTAGCCTCACCTTCATTTCGTTCTCTCGTTTAATTTACTTAGTTTCTCAAAAGCAGCAGAGAACGAGTTGTATTTGTGTCAGTTTATTTTAATGCATAATGAGTGATTCAAATGATTGCACATCACACATTCAAATTTTGTTGAATGTGTAATCATTTAAATGAACACAGGTGCCACGCTCCTGTGTGTGCCTGGAAAAACCACCCTCTGTGCTTCATGTGGAAAGAAGATGATGTACTTGGCTGTACAAAGCTCATATCTTAATTTCTTTTTAATTTTGTTCTTCCTCAACTGCTTTGTTTTTTCCATCCAGTAAAACATCCTGAACCCTGGGTGTTGTAAGGTAGATATTTGGCCCAACAGCTAACCTGAAACCATTCTGAAACCACACGAAACAGCAAGCTTGCAAAGGTAGAGTATATTTTTAACTTGGGGGATGAAAAATTTTAAATCTGTGCTCTTTAAAATTAGCATTTTCGGGAAGGTATGAAACCCTGGAAACAAGGATGAAAGGAATTAAATGATCCTCTCTGATGATGCTCCTGTGAGGTAGGAATAATGGTGCTGCAAGTTCTTTTATGTCGCTCCTGACAGTTTAGTATCAATCCTCCCAGGCAAGCTAATGTAATCAACCCTGGCATGTTTCACCGTAGTGCTGACTGGTATGGCATTATTAATATGACCATGTTATTTCATAATTAACTTACTTTTTATTTTTCAGACAGGAACTACATCTAGGAAAATGAAAGCACTTGGGTTTTCCCTGAATAGGCTGCTGAACTGTTTATACACAGATATATCACTAAATCCCAGTCAAAGCTCAGACGGAAGACACAATTCATTCTCACTACCTAACCTGTTCCAGTCACTATGGGAAAGTCAGGTGTCTTTGTACATTACTGTAACTAAGTGTCATCAAAGAAATTCTTCACCGCTAACCACTTGTTACACCTGAATGTGTGTTAATACTCAGCTGAGAAACCAGGGCTTCTTAAACTGAGGGATGTGGACCACTTTCAATGGACTCACCTGAAGAGGTTTTTAAAAAGTATCGATCCCAGGGTTGTGGAATCAAGTCCCATATTGGGCTCCGTGCTAAGTGTGGAAGCTGCTTAAGATTCTCTCTCTCTCTCTCTCTCTCTCTCTCTCTCTCTCTCTCTCTCAAATTAAAAAAATAAAAGTAAAAATGTATTGATTCCTTCTTGCTACCTCATGAAATCAAGATCTCTGGAGGGAGCTGTGTCATCTGCATTTTAATAGACTCTCCAAGGGTGAGAAGCCTAATTCATTGCTTAGAAGCCAATAACTATTTTATATTAGCCATTTTTCACATATGATACCACTTTATTGCCATTAAGCTTTTTCCAGTGTGTGTGCATATATATATATATATATATATGCACACACACATTTTGGATGCTACTATATCACAATTAGGATGGGTGACTAGGTGCCCAGCCAACACTCTGTTTCTTGGCAGTGCTGCTTTCATAGACTCTGCAAAAGTAAGTAATGTATTTAGTAGTCATGGTGCCATCACATTTCTCAAAACTGATTGGGCATGGGCTGGACCCCTGACCCAAGCTCAGTCAATTAGAGCCTCTCAATTTAAACTGAGATAGCAGAACTGTAATAATTAGTGGTAGTCACCGGAACTGGAGAGTCATGTAGACCCTCAAGGCTGGGAGTTTGGGGACTGTGTGGGTGAGCACGCACAGAGAACCAGACCATGGTAAAAAACAGAGGTCTCAAAAGAAATAGAAATGAAATACACTGTGGAAAGAAAGACAAGCTAAGCATGGGTGAGAGAGGACAAAGAATGGCAGTCTTGGTTCCTGAAGACTTCCCAGTTGATAATCCCAACCTCTCATAATATTCAGCTATACTTCCAGTTCTTAGATTCCATTGACTTAACCTGGTGATTTATTGGCTTTTGTTCTTTGCAACCAAATGGCTCCTGAATTCAACATGGAGTTTTTGCTTTTCAGTGTTCGTGATAAGCTAAAAGAGTTCCTAGTCTATTACCAGGACCTTCCTGGCTTTAATTAAATTAAAATAATAATAATTGTAAAAAAGGTAAGCTCTCCTGGTTTTTTTCCTTGCAAACTGCTCTTTTATGCCGCTAGGCAGAGGACAATTAAACTCACAAAGCAGCATGCTGAATATGTGGGTCGCAAGGCCACCAGCCAGAGTAGCTTTTCTTGTTCCCTGCCCTGCCTTTGGAAAAGTTGAGGGACAAGCTGGCAGGAAAAAGTCCAGTTGCCTTCAAGGGTCATCTATCTGCTTCTAAGCCAACAAACACATCCATAACTTGAAACCCTGCAGCTGAGATCAACTAAAAACAAACCAAAAGAAAAAACAAACTCTGAAATCTTTGCTTAAAATATAAACAAAGGAAAAAAGCTGCCAGCACTGACAGCGGCCAACACCTGGCTGGCTTGCTAATGGGGTGCTGGGAACTCGGGCTTCTGTCCACTTACTGTGTTCATTAAGCAGAGAAGAGTCTTCACTTCCCCTCCAGATAGACTCCAGTGATTGGCGGAAAGCTCTGAGAAGAGCCAGCACTTTGCTCTTCCCCCATCCACTCTCCTTTTTCTCCCCTCTTCTACTCCTCACTCTCCCTGCTGGCAGCTGTTCCAGAAAGAGGAGCCTGGAGCAGGAGGGCCCCAGGCTGGTCTGTGTAACAACAGGCTGTGCCAGGTTTTCAGCTGCAATTAATTTTCCAGATAAGCTCTAAACCTCTGAAACACGTTTCAAATTGAAATACTGATACAGTCATCAACCACCACAGTATACAACCATAAATCTTGAGTACAGATAGTCGTTCGTTGGTATTAACGAAGTACAATATATGTTTAATTAGTGTGAGATTTAAGAAACGTGCAGCATAATAAAAAATATTCTAATTAGGGTTGGGGAAACTTGTTTGAATACAATTTGTGCAGTACCATCAAAGGAGGTCTTATAAAATACACTGAAATCTGTTTTACTAGGCAAAAAAAAAAAAAAACCCAAACAGAAAAGACAAGCTCTTAGGCTATTGAATACTAGTCCCAGGGACAGCACCAGATTAAAACCAAATGCTTGGGGGAAGTGGAGTAATGAGCCGAGGGGGATAAAATGGAACCCCAGGGTGAAAGTCTTGGCTTGACTGTTAGTAAAAGTCCAGCTTGTCCTCACACCTTAGTTTATTTTCCTGTGAATTTATGCTCTAAATTCCCTGATTTCCTGTTCAAAACCTATCATTTGTTACCTGGGAATGTCACCTGTGCCCACGGCCAAGGATGCTGTGATTGTTAATGAAGCATTTCGCCAGAGTCCCCAAATCCTGCTTCCAAAGGAGACAGTAACCTAAACCCTCTGTGAAAGAACAGCAGCCTAATGGGAAAAAGGCATCTGGGTCAGGAAATTTAGATTCTAATCCTAGCCTTGATTGTAACACCCTGTGTGACCTTAAGCAAGTCAATTAACACCTCTGTGCTTCAATCTCCTTATCTGAAAACTGAGGATAGCTGGGTTTCATCTGGATAACATTTTATAGATCTCAGATAATTCCTCGATTCTAATGAATGTGAGTAAAAAGTGATAGGAGAAAACAAAGTTATATAGACTCTTCCTCTCTGTCACATACATACACATACACACACAGACACGTAGACACATACATAGATGCACATATAAGAATTGGAAAAAGGGCGCCTGGGTGGCTCAGTTGGTTAAGCAGCCAACTCTTGATTTTGGCTCAGGCCATGATCTCATGGATGGTGAGTTGGTGTCCCGCATGGAGCTCTGAAATGCTAGTGCAGAGCCTGCTTGGGATGCTTGCTCTCTCTCTGCCCCTCTCCCACTCTTGCTCTCTCAAAATAAATAAACTTTAAAAAAAAGAATTGGAAAAAAAAACAAGGAGATTTTTAGCTTATTGAATTGGTTTTTGCTTATCTTTTAAAGGAAAAACGCAGAGATTCTTTAAAGTTAGGGTACTTACTATTTAGAAATAGCTTATTTTAATTGTAAATCAGAAAACGTCCCTTGGATCTAACAACCCACTTTAAGAGGGTAAAAATAATTTTAATACCTGCTAAAGTAAAATCTAGATGATAGGAAACTTTTGGAAAAATAGATCTATATATTTTTTAATTTGGATTCAAAAGACCAAGTACAAAGTTTTTGTGTGATTTGGGGCAAGTTAATTAACCCTTCTGTGGCTGTTTCCTCATTTGCAAAATCATTGCCTTATTAAAAGAGTGTTGAGGAACGACTTGGCCAGACTAACCTCATTTTTTTCTCTTCATTTGGAAATATTATTATATGAATATAAATTATAGAATTTCATATCTGGTATAATCCTTAAAAGCCACCTAATCTAGGGGCGACTGAGTGGCTCAGTCAGTTAAGCATCCGACTGTTGATTTTGGCTCAGGTCATGATCTCATGGTTCATGGGATTGAGCCCCATGTTGGGCTCTGCACTGACAGGAGCCTGCTTGAGATTCTGTCTCGCCCACTCTCTCTGCCCCTCGCCCACTTACGCATGTGTGTGCTCAATCTCTCTCTGTCAAAATAAATAAACTTTTTAAAAAAGCCACCTGTTCTAAATCCTTCCTTTTATAGATAAGTAAACTGAGGTTCAAAGAGATTAAATGACTTCTCCAAGGTCACATAGGTGTCCAGGTCTTGCCTGTCCGTGTGCAGTCCATTTCTGTCACATCACAGCTTCCCCATGGGGAAGGAGTTAATGCCCCTCCAAACAATAATCAGGGGAGTCTGCTCATAGCCACCTGGTACAATTTGTCTCAATTCTGCAGTACCTCATATTTATAAGGATATTGCCAATCTTTTTTTAATATTGAAAATATATCAGGTGATATTACCATTATTTTTGACAGTCAGCTAGAAATCCCAGAAAGAGAAATTAACAGCTTATCATTTTAGAACACCTCATAACACTATTAGGAAGAGTGATTTTGACATTTTTATATGATTAGGTGCGGTTTGTTGTAAACACTGCATTTGCTTAGCTAAAATCTATTTTATCCATCCTTGACTTCTGCGGAGAAGCCTCACCAATTTAAGATGAAGTTCACAAAACAAGCAAAACCAAAACTGACGACAAAATACAGCCCTGCAGCATAGCACCTGATTAGTATGGGTTTCTCATAGGACATGCTCTGCTGTCCTATCGGCCACTGGGCAGGGCCTTCGACTACAGATTCGTTTAATCCTCAGCTAATATTCATCTTCTTCTACATGTGACTTATCTGCATTGAGTGAAGTCAATGGATTGTAAAGGTGGTTTCCTAGCGTGTGGATTCCTATGCCATGAAAATTCTGCACCTACGCCCACACTCCACCAAAATTAGGAACCTACATAAGATTTCTAACTTTCAATTTTCCAACTAAGTAAGAAAAAAAGTAGCTAACCAACTATCATGTCATTTCCAAAAAGAAACAATTGAAACAAAAAAAGGGAAAATATCACATTCTCAAAATACAGAAGTTTCCAAACTGAATACTTCGACTTTATAAACCACTAACCGTCATGTCCTTATTTTACAATTCAACAGTGATGCCTCCACCACAGAAATCATCTGATGAAGTATATTTCAGGTGTGTAATTGATTGAGAGAACTTAAATGTATTGGACACAATGCATCTACATTATCTGTTTCCCTTTCTAGTCCCCTAAGCTGGGAGGTCAGCGCATTACCTGTGTTTAATATTTAAAAATGTCTGAGCTGTACCCCAGTCTCCTGGAGGTGAGTCAGAACCCGTGCTACCCCTGGGTGTGATCTTATTGTGGAATGGCAGCAGTACGAGAAGCCAAGCAAAATACTCGAGAACATTGAAAGTCTCTGCATTGTG
>NC_064809.1:70649562-70712441 GCF_023721935.1 Panthera uncia
GACAGAGCATGAACGGGGTAGGGGCAGAGAGAGAGGGAGACACAGAATCGGAAGCAGGCTCCAGGCTCCGAGCCATCAGCCCAGAGCCTGACGCGGGGCTCAAACTCACGGACCGCGAGATCGTGACCTGGCTGAAGTCGGACGCTTAACCAACTGCGTCA
Organism: Panthera uncia; assembly: GCF_023721935.1. Taxonomy (NCBI): domain Eukaryota; kingdom Metazoa; phylum Chordata; class Mammalia; order Carnivora; family Felidae; genus Panthera; species Panthera uncia. The sequence goes on from NC_064809.1 coordinate 70,649,724, forward strand.
CCCAGGCGCCCCTATGCTGCTCCTACTCTTGTGAAGACATTGCAACATCAGCACAGCAAACCGCCTCATCTTCCACACACGTAGGCAAGATTTCTATTCTTCCAATTAATGGTTTCCTTAGGAAATCCTTTCCTGAGAAAGGTGCACAGTAGTGGGCCTGCTCTTGGGTTTCTTTCTTCCAAAGCGGGTGGTCTGTCATATTTTATATCAAGAACAAGGTTTGCTTTTTGTTTTTCTTTTTAATAATTTTAATGCTAAATCGTTACTAATATGCACTGTACCATCTTATCATTTAGATGAAAAACTTCTCAAGGACAGACCTGTCCTAGATGTGCTGTGTAGAACAGAACAGCAATTTAGGCACCTGTTTTACTTCATTGCCTAGGGCTGTAGTTCATTAAATTTGACTCTCAGAGAGTAGGTCCTGGGCACTGGTATTTTTTAAAAGCACCCCCAGGTGATTCAAAAGTGTAGCCATGGTTGAGAACCACTGGCTAGGGCCTCTGACCCGTACACAAATAAAAACACCACAAAGAAGTTGTGCTCACGCCAAACCTCCTCGTGCAAGAAAAAGCTATAAAGCTAGTTTGCAAGAAGGTAGGTCATTTCTGAAGTTTCCTCTAGGGCCCACTCAGACCAGCAGCATCACCTGGGACCTTGTGAGAAATGTAGACTCTACGGCCTCTCCACACACCAAGTGGATCAGGAATCTTCAGTTGAAAAAGGTCCCAGGTGATTCATATTTATGTTAAAGTCTGAGAAGCAATGCTAAAAATCCTCAGTCCTAACTAGGCAAGACAAATCAGTTTCTCCTTAGAAAACATTCTTCCTATCAGCTTCCTAAGATTCAAGTCCAGGATTCATCATTGAGAATGCTGCATGTGAATTAATTACTATAGTGATATATAGATAGATATAGGTATAGATGATATAGTTATAGACATACATATATGTGTATGTAATGAAATATAGTATATAATATAATAATATAATGCATCACATAATTTATCTTCCTTTCCAAATAAATTTATTTGCAGAGGAGGAAACCTTAAGTTGTGTTAGGAATAAAAAGCAGTAGCATCAACTATCCGTAACTACCCTGCATTTCATTGCCATTTTATTTCACTGTGGTGGAGAGAAAATAAATAAGATCTAGTTCTTGCCTTCAGGCTACTTATATTCTAATAAGAGATATTGACAAGTAAATAATTAACCAGAACTTAGTGCAGCCTAAAATCCTAAACTAGAAATACAGCAATGTGCTAAGGCAAATGTTAATGTGCATTACAATCACTCAGAAGGCTTGTTCAACCACAGACTGTCCCCGCTCTACCCCAGGTTTTCAGTAAGTCTATGGTGAGACCTGAGACTTTTCCTAACAAGTTTGCTACTGAACAGGGACCATTCTTTGGGAATCACTGGGCTACGGAAACAGAGTAAAAAGAACAGAACGGGATTCTTGTGGGTAGCAAAGGATTAGCCAAACACTGACAGGCAAGGGAAGAAAGAGAAGAGCTTTCCTGTCACAATAACCAGAGTGGGGAATATCTGAGCACCTGGTATGTGGGGGAAGTCTGCTATGATTAGAGGTGGGGATACATGAACTGAAAGATAGATGACACTAGCAGAATGGGTCAGAGTCAATTCATGGATGACCTAGATCGGCAATAAAGGAATTTAAAGTTTATTCCGTGGGCACTGAGGAGTGATGGATAGTATGTGAGGGTAAAAAAAAATTTTTTAAAGACATGATCCAAATTTCACTTTAGGATAGTATTTCAGGCAGCAGTGAGAAGGATGGAGTGGAGAAGCAAGAGAACAGAAGTCAGGAGAGCACAGCAGGGAAGATACTTTCCCAATGATCAAGGAGAATGATCCACAAATAGGGCCATTGTTAGAATATCTGGTGATCTCCACACTTCTGGGAAGCACTAGGGGAGCCCATGATTAGATAGTGGCAGAAAATGAGGGGACATTCATTTATTTAACACACGTATATTGAATTCTTGTTATATTCCAGGCACTGTGCTAGGCACAGAGGAACAGCGATTAAGGAGACAAAGTTCTTACTCTTATGGAGCTCTTGGGCTAGCAGGGAAAACAAAAGCAATAAATAAGTTCAGCAAAGAAGAGGAGAGGCTATGGAACAATGTGTGTGTGATGTCAGAGCTGGGGGTGTGGGCTGGTTGCTTCACCCAGTTTGGGAAATGAAGGAAGGCTTCCAGGAGGAAAAGGCACTTAAGCCTAAATTTTGCAATGGCTAAAATGCTTAAATGATCTGGGCCATCTCTTTATCTTCAGTCAATGTCTTTCTCACTCTTCATGTTCTGGAACTAGACCCCTTTCAATTCTTTTTAGCCTTTGGACCTTTGTACATGCTTTCTCTTTGGCTTGGAATTTTCTTATTTCCCTTACCTAAGGAGTTATTGTTTATCCTATGAGGTTTATCTTAAATAGTACCCCCACAAAGTTTTCCCCGTGTCTCCAAGATGAGATCAATACCCCCACTTTACTCCCTTGAAATCGTCCTGCATTTCAGCTTCCTATCACTTATCACAATAGTAATTATTTGAGGATTATTTGTTTAATGCCAGTATTCCCTCCTAGATTATAAGGTTTGTTGGACAGGATTATGTCCTCTCATTACCTATATTCTGAGCAGTTAACACAATATCTGAAACCTGATAAATACTCAGCATTTCATTTTGTAAGCAAAACCAATACCTAAAGAATAAAAAAGAATAGTTGGGAAGAGGGAGTAATAGGGTAAGGAATAGCAGAATATGGAGGCCCTGAGGTAGAACAGACCACTACTCAGCAAAGGCACTGAAAGGAGACCAGTCTGGTTGGGTTCTAGGCAGATAGATGTTAAGAGATAAGCCTAAAGAGGTAGTCAATGTGAAGACAACGAAGGGTTGAAAACCAGGGAATCTCTCACCAGACCTATGTTTTTAAAAGCCTACTCTGGCTGCTTTATGGAGAGTAATTTCAGGGGAGCAAGAGTGAATAATGACATCATTGGATGGCTTTTCCTAGAGTCGAGGTGCTAATAACATTGGGTGGGGAAGTGGTGGTAGAAAGTGAAACATAAGGACACTTGGGCAAGGTATTTAGGAGCTAGAACTGATGGAGCTTGGTGGTGGACTGAATGTGGGGACAAAGGAGAGGAAAGGTTGTCACAGTTGACATGTAGATTATTGGTTTGTAGATATTATCAGCACCATTTACTAAAGGTGGGAACAATGAACCCCCTGGGTCACGTAGAGCTCCTCTAGCAATGTCCGAGTCCTTCTAAGAACATAGATGCTGAGACTTCAAGGGCAAACTTAGAGCCATGGAACTTTAGAGACCACCAGAGGGACCTTAGCGACCAATCCAGAATATGTGTACTCATAATACTTTTGTATTATATATAATACCGCTGTGCCATGGTGCCAATGCTCCTATACCTCAGTAAACTGGCAGGTGATTGACAATCCCTATCTGGTTAGTGCAGTATATTAGTGTGATTATAGATTTCTTTTCTATATCCAGAGGTGGGCTTTTTGCTTCTAAATCTGGGGTTGGCAAAATTTTTCTGTAAAGGGCCAGACAGTAAATATTTTAGGCTTCAGAGATGATACAGCTTCTGTTGCAGCTATCCGACTTGGCCATTGTAGCTTAAAAGCAGCTACAGAGTGTGTAAACAAATGAACATTGCTGTATTTCAATGCACATGTATTTGTGGACACTCACTTTTGAATTTCATGTAATTTTCATGTCACAAAAGAAGTCCTCCTTTTGAGTTTTTCAACCAATTAAAAACGTAAATCCCATTCTTAGTTCACAGACTTTACAGCTACAGTATTTGGTCCATAGGCTGGAGTTTGGGACCTTCTAAATGAGGGACTTCTGCACAAACACATGGAATCACAAAGTACAGGTAAAGAAAAGCAAGTTTTAATGTCATGTCCTGATTTCATGTAATCCAATGAGGAAAAGGGGAGAAGATTTCTAGCCAAGAAGAGGTATTAAAGTTTCTTATGATTCCAGGGAATTGTGAGCTTCTGAAGCAAAAGGAAAGGGGGAATCATTCCATGTTGTCTGGTTGGGAGCAGCAGACCTCAGTGGCCCTAAAATGGAGTGCCTCACGCTGCCCGGTACAGTTCTGATTCATATTCTTTTTTTTAATGTTTATTTAGTTTTGAGAGAGAGAGAGAGAGAGAGAGAGAGAGAAAGAGAGTTTTGAGCAGGGGAAGGGCAGAGAGAGGGGTACAGAAGATCTGAAATGGGTCATATTCTTATTCTTACTCAGGGCTCAGGTACATCAAGTGAACCAGACATAGAAACTCACCAGTTCTTTTTAATGCTTATTTATTTATTTTGAGAGAGAGAGAGAGAGAGAGTATGCACAAGCAGGGGAGGGGCCAAGAGAGAGGGAGAGAAATTCCACGTAGGCTCCATGCTGTCAGCAAAGAGCCCAATGCAAGGCTTGAACCCAAAACTGTGAGATCATGATCTGAACCAAAATCAAGAGTCGCACGTTTAACCCACTGAGCCACTCAGGATCCCCAGTTCTTTTTGGATATAAAGTTAAATGTCAATCACATTCTTAGTTTTCAAGCATAACACTGGTACCTAGATCCAAACCACTGTATCATCATCAAGTTGGCTAAACTAGCCTCATATAAAAGACCTACAGGCTTCAATGACTTCAGGGACAATATAAAGATTAAAGAAAGATAGTATCATTACAAAGTGACATTTGCTTAATGAACTTCAAGTTATCTCTAAATCAATTTCTCTGGATCTCCTAGCAAAACCTACAAACTCAAAAGATTATCTGCAGACCAAGAATATGTACATCATCAGAGCTGGATGTATATATATCACCATATATGCTCATCAATGCTTTTTTAAATAAATTATAATTGTATGTATATAATTCTTTACATCAAAGTGTTTAACTTCTGGACTATGAACTACTTGAGACTAGAGATCTTATCTCTGAATTATCAGTATCTACCATAATTACTTCACAAAGATGATGCCTAATAAATGTTATTTGAATGAATTAATGAAAAGGTCAAAATATTATTACAATTGTTAATGGGGAAAAAAGTAACATATACTTTTGTTGCAAAATACAAAACCTTATTTTAAAATAGACACTGAGGAATAAATTTGTATATGCACCTATCAGAATTCTACTCTGGAGACAGAGGTCTATGATGAAATAAAGGCATAGAATTCTTGCTTACTTACCTGAGAACCAGGTGGGATTGTATTCATCAAATACCCCTGGGACTACACTGCTGGATCTGCCAATCTCACCGGCTTCTCTCTTGCCACCTTCAGCAGCACAGGCTGAAAAATGTAGACTCACTTTCTCAGTTTCCGCTGTAGCAGGGAAGGTCATGTGCCCATATTATGGCCAGTGTGTTGTAACTTGAGGTCTCTCAGTGCTTTCCTGACAGAGTCTGATAACTGGAACCAACTTTCCTCTTCTTTCTGCTTTGAATATGGGGCAGCAGGAACCAATTTGCAACCATAAGGGTAAGGCCAAAAGAATGCCCACACACATTCTGGCATTACTGAGCTGCTGAACCAATGCCTGAATCTTTCTATCTCTCAACTTCCTATATGAGAAAAAGAAAATATATTAAACTGTGGATAGAATATATTCTTTGTCTTGCAAATGAACATAGTCCTAACTGATGCAAATCCTATTTTGCAAAATAAAAACTCTTAAGCACCAAGTACTTTATTTTTTTTAAGTTTGTTTATTTTGAGAGAGAGAGAGAGAGTGTGTGTGTGTGTGTGTGTGGGCGGGCATGTGTGCATGTGCACGGGTGCCAGTAGGGGAGGGACAGAGAGGGAGAGAGAGAATCTCAAGCAGGCTCAATGGTCAGTGCAGACCCCAACCTGGGGCTCCATCTCATGACCATGAGATCATGAGCTGAGCCTAAATCAAGTGGGTCACTTAACCAGCTGAGCTGAGCCACCAAGGCACCCCACCAAATAAGTACTTTAATCTCCATATGTTAGAAGTCAGTCACTAAATATTATTACTTTATGTTTAATTACAGATTATTTGGAGGTCCTTTTTAAACTTCTGGTCCCCTAGCTCTTTAAACCACTGCCACTCATTGCTTGCTCCTTTAGCACCTCTGCACTTTTTCTGAGCACTAATCTCTCAAGAAAATCTTTCTTCTACTCAATTCTCTGAAGCACAAATACATTAATATTCTATAATTCGTTTCTCTCTTAAATGATGTGGATTTATTTCATCCAAATTTGTTATGACATATTTCCAAAAAGATATAAGGTTACTTATATCAAAAGACTTACATAGAAGAGTGACATCAGCCAGATGGCACACTAGTAAGATCTATACCCTCACTCTCCCACAGAAACACCAAATACACAGCAACTTACAGACCAAAGTAGCTTTGTGACAATTCTAGAAATCAGTTAAAAAGTTGTAGCAAACAAGTGAATGACTAACCAAAGAAAGTCACACTCAAAAGGTAGGAAATTTCAGGATATCTCTGCCAATCCTTGCCCCATTTCATCTCCAGGGCACTGAGGCACTATTAGAAAATGCCCAGTTGCGAATTCCAACCTCGGGGCAGAAAGAAACAAGAGGAAATTGCTTGTGATGTTCTGTCTTGTCTGGAGGATACCTGAGGGATTGGTTTCTGTCTCACCTTACTAGGGGACAGATGGGAATGGTGGCATAGTTTGGATATCAGGTCAGAGGCGTGTGGAAGCAGTGGCGGGCACTGTGGCACATGAATGCTGCAGGAAGGCTACACACCAACAGATACCTGGGTCAAGAGATTATGGACAGAGGAATACAGCAGAAATCTGAGGCCTTGAGAAGAAGAGTTGGGGTGTGACTCATAGGAAAATAAGACATCTAAAAGCAAACAGGAAAACAGGGAAATTGGGGAAAAAACACACACATGGGACTAAGGAAGACACATCCTCAGAAAAGGCTTGAGAGGATCTTGAGCCTTCATACTGAACTAATTAGGGAATATTTACCCCTTCCCAGACCCAATCCACAAAAACCTAGAGAGGGGCTGTTCTTTTCAAATGTCCAATTTTCAACAAAATATCACAAGGCATACAAAGAAACAGGGAAAAACGGCCAATTTAAAAAAAAAAAATGATACACCAGAACTGAAAGTAAAGAATCATAGACTTACTTCACAAAAACTTTAAAATACATGTCTTTAAATATGCTTAACAAGCTAAAGGAAACATGATAGACAAACAACATCTGAAAAATTATAAAGGAACAAAATGAGAATATCAATAAAGAGATAGAAACTATTTAATGAGATATGAGAGATAGAAATTATTTAAAAGAACCAAATACAAATTCTAGAGCTGAAAAACATAATAACAGAATTGAAAAATTCTCTAGAGGGGTTCAACAGAAGACTTGAAAAGATAGAAGAAAGAATCAGCAACTCTGAAGTCAACTTATTTAAAATTATCAAGTCTGAGAAGAAAAATGAATGAAGAAACATGAAGAAAAGCTAGGAGACTTATGGACACCATCAAGTGGACCAATGTATGCACTAAGACTGTGGTCAGAAGAATGAGAGAAAAAAAGCAAAGGACTCATCTGAAGAAACAATGATTTGGAATCCCCCAAATTTGCAAAATAACATAGATATGCATATACACAAAGTTCAACAAACTCCAAATAGGAAAATCCAGAGACCCACACTAAGACTCATTATAATCAAACTGTTGAAAGTCAAATAATTCTGAAAGCATCAAAAGAAAAGTGACTCATCATGTACAAAGGATCCTCAATAGCATTATTGGTGGATATCTCAGCAGAAACCTTACAGGCCAGAAGGCAGTAGGATGATATATTAAAAGTACTGAAAGAAAAAAAACTGTCAGCTGAGAATACTGTCCTTTGAAAAGGAGGGAGAAATTGAGACATTGACAGATAAACAAAACCTGAAGTAGTTCATTACCTCTAGACGTGCCCTATAAAAAAATGTTGAAGGGAGTCCTTCAAGTTGAAATGAACAGACACTGTGCAGTTATTCAGAGCCATACAAAAATATAAAGTTTTTTTTGATAAAATTAAATACATGGACAAATATAAATACCTGTATATTGTATTTTTGATTCACAGCTCCACTTTTATTCCATTATAGGAATTAAAGACAAAAGCATAAAATATATTATAAATCTACATTAATGGGCACATAATATACAATGATGTAATTGGTGGCCTCAGTCAAAAACAAAGCAAAGTGCAGAAATATAAAGGAGTAGAGTTTTTGCACTCAACTGAACTTGAGTTCATAACAGTTTAAAATAAATTATTATGATTTTAGGATGTTTTGTGTAATCCCTTTGGCAGCCAGCCAGAAACAAAATATCTATAGAATGTACCACACACACACACACACACACACACACACACACGAGAGAGAGAGAGAGAGAGAGAGAGAGAGGGAGAAAGAAGAGAATCAAAATGTGTCACTACAAAAAACCAACAAATACAAGGGAACATAAGACAGAGAAAGACAAATACCATATTTTTTCTCTTATATGTGCAATCTAAAAATAAAAACAAATGAATGAATAAACAAACAAACAAACAAAAAGCAAAAGCAGACCCATAAACAGAGAGAACTGATGGTTGCCAGAAGGGGAGTGTGTAGGAGATGGGCAAAGTGGGTGAAGGGGACTGGGAGGTACAGGATTCTAGTTATGGAATGAATAAGTCACAGGAATAAAAGATACAGTATAGGGAATTAACCAATGGTATTCTAAAAGCATTGTGACAGATGGTAACTATACTTGTAAGTATAGCATAATGAATAAACTTGTCAAATCACTATGCTGCACACCTAAAATGAATGTAACATTGTATGTCAAGTATACTTTAATAAAAAAAAGAAAAAGGATAATCATGATAATAAAATAATGTCATTTAGGAAAAAAAAGAAAGCACTAATAGAAGAAATGAGAGACATAAAGCTGTAAGAAGTACAGAAAACAAATAATGCCAATAGTAAGTCTTTCCATATCAGTAATTATTTAAATGTAAATGGATTGAACCTCCCAATCAAAAGATGTAGATTAGCAAAAAGGTTTTAAAAAATGGGATCCGACTATACACTATTTACAAGAGACTTACTTTAGATTTAAGGACATGCATAGGTTGAAAGTAAAAGGATGGAAAAAGATATTCCACATAAATGGTAACAAAAATTGGGCAGGGGTATATACACTAATATCAGACAAAGACTTTAAGTCAAAACCTGTTACAAGACACAAAGATGGACATTGTATAATGATGAAACTATTTACCAAGAAGGAATAAGCTGTACAAAAAATATGCACCAAACACCAAAGCTCCTGATAGATGAAGTAAACATTGACAAATTTGAAGCATGAAATAGAAAGCTCTACAATAACAGTAGGAGACCTCAATAACACATTATCAATAATAGGACAACCAGACAGAATATCAACAAGGAAATAGAGATCTTGAACATTAGAGCCCAATTCGACCTAACAAGCACATACAGAACACTCCACTCAACAGCAGCAAGATATATATTTTTCTCAAGTGCACATGGAAATTTCTCCAGGTTAGACTATATATTGAGCCACAAAAAATGTCTTAAATTTTATTGTTTTTAATTTTTTTAATGTTTATTTATTTTTGAGAGAGAGAGAGAGAGAGAGAGACAGGGTACAAGCAGGGGAGGGGCAGAGAGAGAGAGGGAGACACAGAATCTGAAGCAGGCTCCAGGCTCTGAGCCATCAGCACAGAGCCTGACGCGGGGCTCAAACCTGCAGACCACGACCATGGTCTAGACCAGCTAGACCATGACCTAGCTGAAGTTGGATGCTTAACCGGCTGAGCCACCCAGAAGCCCCCAAAAATGTCTTAAATTTTAAAAAGTTGATCATATAAATGATCTCTGCAACTACAATGGGATGAAAATATACATTAATAGAAGAAGGAAAACTGGAAAATGCAAGAATATTTTGAAATGAAACAGTACCCTTTTAAACAACCAATGAGTCATAGTGGAAATCACAAGAGAATTTAGAATATTGAGACAAATGAAAATGAAAATATATCAAACAGAGATTCAGCAAAAGCAGTGCTAAGGGAGAAATTTGTAGTTGTAAATGCTTATTTAAAAAAAGAAGATCTCAAATTAACAGCTTAACTTTATACTTTAAGGAGCTGAAAAAGAAGAACAAACTAACACAAAGATAGCAGAAGAAAATGAAACGATTCAAGCAGAGATAAACAAAATAAAGAATAGAAAAACTATAGAGAAATATCAGTGAAACCAATAGTTGTTTCTTTGAAAATGTGAATGAAATTGACAAGCCTTTTGCTAGACTATGAAAAAAAGAAAGACTCAACTAAAATTATAGATGAAAGAGGGATACTACAATAGATTTTACAGAAACAAAAAATATTATAATAGAGTATGAACAATTGTACACCAACAAATACCCCACATGAAACAGACAAGTTCCTAGAAACACAAAACCTACCATGACTAAATCATAGAGAAATAGAAAATCTGAACAGATCTCAAACTGTTAGGAGACTGAATGAATAATCAAAAACCTTCCAACAAATAAAAACTCAGGACCAGAAAACTTCATATGTAAAGTCTACCAAATATTTAAAGAAGAATTAACACTAATTCTCCTCAAGTTCTTCCAAAACATTGAAAAGGAGGGAATACTTCAAACTCATTTTATGATGCTGGTATTACATTGATACCAAATCCCAACAAATACACTGCAAGAAAACTGTCATCATCAATCATCAATATCCCTGATGATTCTTACTGCTAAAATCCTCAAGAAAATACTGGCAGACAGAATTCAACAACATATTAAAAGGATAATACATCATCATTAAATAGGATTTATTCCTGGTATTCAAAGATGGCTCAACATACAAATATTAAATAATGTAATACAACTCATTAACAGAACAAAGGGGAAAAAACCAAACCAACAAACAAAAAGCCCAAAACCAAAAAACTGTGATCATGTCAACTGATGCAGAAAAAGCATTCGACAAAACTCAACACTTTTTCATGATATAAACACTCAACAAACTAGGAATAGAAGGTAACTGCTTCAACATAATAAGGCCATATTGGACAGTTAACATCAGTGGTGAAAGACTGAGAGCTTTTCCTCTAAGGTCAGGAATCAGACAAGGTGCTTACTTTCATCCTTCCATTCAACATAGTACTGAAGATCTTAGCCAGAACAATTAGGTGAGAAAAAGAAATGAAAGATATCCAAATTGGAAAGGAGGTAGTGAAATTATCTCTGTTCACAGACAACATAATTTTATATGTAGAAAGCTCTAAAAGTTACACACACACACACACACACACACACACACAATCTAACAGAATAAACGAATTTAGCAAAGTCACAGTATACACGATCAACATGCAAAAATCAGTTGCATTTCTCAGCATCAGTGAATAATTAAAAAAGAAATTAAGAAAACAATTCCATTTATGATGACATTAAAAAGAATAAAACACTTAGGAATAAACTTATCCAAGCAGGCAAAAGACATTTCTCCAAAGAAGATTTCTAAATGGCCAAGAATATGAAAACATGCCCAACATCACTAATTGTTAGAGAAATGTAAATCAAAACAACAGGATACCACCTCACACCCATTAGATGGTTACCAGCAAACAAACAAATAAGTAGTGTTGGCAAGGATGTAGATATTTTTGGAACATTTGTACACTGTTGGTGGGAATGTAATATGGTTTAGCACTCTGGGAAACAGCATGGCAATCCCTCAAAAAATTAAAAAGAGAATTTCCATATGATCCAACAATCCAGCTTCTCAGTATGTACCCAAAAGATTCAAAAGCAGGCCCTTGGAGAAATATCTGTACACTCATGTTCATAGCAGCATTATTCAGTGGCCCAAATGTTGAAGCAACCCATTTCCATCAACAGATGAATGGATAAACAAAATGTGGTGTATGCATTTAAGCCTTAAAAAGAGAGGAAATTCTGGGACGTAGTACAACATTCATGAAACTTGAAGACACTGTAAGCAATATAAGCCAGTCACACAAGTACAAATACTGTATGAATCCATAGGTATGTACCCAGAATAGTCAAAATCATAGAGACTGAAAGTAGAATGGGAGTTTCAAGGGACTGAAGGAAGAGGAAATGGGGAATTGGGGTTGTTTTATGGGTATACAGTTGCAGCGTTTTAAGATGAAAAGAGTTCTTTAGATTGGTTGTACAACAATGTGAATGCACTTAACATTACTATAGACTTAAAAATGGTTACAATAGTAAATTATATACATATACATATATATATATCGCTACAATTAAAAAATTGTTTAAGACTTATACAAAAAATCAGTAAAATAAATAAAGTAATTGACAACCAGAAACAACAGATGAAATAAAATTCAGATATTCTATCATGTTAGTTAGCATGACTCCAGTGCTTAATCATCATAGCTTCCTGTCATTCAGAGCAGAAAGAGAAATGTGATAGCTTTCATAACTCTTTTACTGAAAGGGTGGGAAAATCAGTTCTCTGGAAGAGGTATAGTTTTCCTTAGCATGAAATCCTGATTCTTACTCCTTTGTAGTATCTCAGTTATTTTGTTTGTTTTGTTCTGTTTTTACTGTTCACTGGAAACTTTTGTGATTTTTCTCTTTATCTTCAATATGCAAAATTTTGCTATGATGTGTCTGTCTAGGTCTTTTTCCATTTATCTAGCTTCTGGTAGGCACTATAAATCTGATGATTTATGTCTGGGGAATTTCCTTCCATTATTCTTTTGATGATTTCCTCTCCTGGATTCTTTGTGTTCTCCTCTTCTGCCACTTCTGCCATTCTGCAACATCTACCATAATGATGGAGTTTCTGGAACTATTTTCCATGTCTCTATTTTCCTCTCATATGTTACCTTTACCTTTTTGCTCTATAATGTGGAAGAATTCCTTAATAATTTTTGGGGGTGCCTGGGTGTCTCGTTCATTAAGCGTCCAACTTCGGCTCAGGTCATGATTTCACGGTTCATGGGTTTGAGCCCCATGTCGGGCTCTGTGCTGACAGCTCAGAGCCTGGAGCCTGCTTCAGATTCTGTCTCCATCTCTCTCTCTGCCCCTCTCCTGCTCGCTCTCTGTCTCTCTGTCTCTCTCTCAAAAAATAAAATAAACATTAAAAAATTTTTTTAAATAATAATTTTCAATACTCCCACTTTGTAATTGGATATTTAGTTATCTCATTCTTCTGATAAGTTATATATTATTTATGTATCTATTTAGATTTTTATAATTATGTTTATATTTCTAGAATCCCCAGCTGGCTCTATTTTATAATAGTATTTCTCATTTTGTGGATATACTATCTTCTCTTACCCCTCTGAAAATATGACATTATAAAGATTTTTTTTTTGCCTATTAACTCTGCTCAGGTGTTGACTTTTGAATTTATCTGCTGTATCTCTTTCATGGTGTTGCTTTCCTAAGTGGTGAGTTTTAGTTTGTGTTCATTTTTGTGGTTGAGACTCCCTATTCTCCTCTCTGTAGTTACTTCTTCTATTTACTGCATGTTGACAATTGCAGTTATGGGCAAAGATCTAAAAATCCATGTCCTCATGTCATGTCCCTGAAAGCATTTTCATATGCAGTTTCAAATGGTCTAGGCTGCAGTCCTCTGAATTGTGCTCAAGGCTTCAATAAAGTCTTATTAAACAGGCAGCCTGGACCTGGCTACTACGATGGGGAATTTAGGGATGGATGCCTGCACATCTGTGCCCATGCCTGAAGCAAAGTAGTGTAGGGAGAACAGCCGCAGCAGCTAGAAGAAAATCTATCTCAAGGCAGTGAGAGGGGCCTGCAGTGGAGCTAAGTAGAGGTCGAAGCCAGATGGCCAGCTAAAGTGAGCCAACCAGGATACATGGGTGGAACATGTAAGCATGAGAGAATATATTCTCAGAGACACCTGAAAGAAAGAAAGAGGATTTCTATAGGAAAAAGGAACAGGGATTCAGATTACTGAAAGTTGGACATTAAAGAGAAATGAAATGTGGAATATTTGGATTATGTAATAAATGACATAGAGATAAACTTGAAGTGTTCATATTCTTGATGATGTCAAAAAATGTTAATAAAGAAAGTAGATATTTTCACAAGGAAGTTCACACAATACCATTAGAAGAGAATAATAATCAAGATTCTGTATATCTCCTTGACAGAAAACAAAAAAAAAATCTTATTTCAGGAACAGAATGAGTAAGAGGCCCTGGTTAAGCACAGTAATGAACTACAGAGGACAGATGACTAGGTTATGTGGTAGGAGATATTTTGAAACATTTCATAAAATTTATATTAATCAATAGATACATATATCAATGAAGCAGAATAGAGAACAGAAATAACCTACACAGGAGACCCAACTGATTTTTTACAAAGGTGGAAAAGCAATTCAATGGAGGACAGTCTCTTTAACAAATGGTACTGGGACAACTGGAATTGTACAGAAGAAAATGAACTTCAACACAAGTCTCATACCTTATGCAAAAACTAACTCAAAATGAACCATAGACTTAAATTTAAAATACAAACTATAAAACTTTTAGAAAATATCATAAGAGAACCATTGGGACCTACAGCTTAGTGATGTTCTTTGAGATATGACATCAAAAGCATAAAGGAAAAAATGATAAACTGAAATTTATCAAAATAAAAAACTTTTGCTATGTTAAAGAGCTTAAGAAGATGAAGAGACCAAGCTAGAACATGGAGAAAATATTTGCAAACCATGTACATGACAAAGGACTTGTATCTTAGTGTAGAAAGAATGTTGTTTTGTTGTAAAACAAACAAGAAACACCTGATTATAAAATGGGCAAAAGACATGAAGAAACATTTCACTGTGGATATATGGATAGAAAATAAGCACATGAAAAGATGTTTGACATTACTAGCTATTTATGGAGGAAGTAAGCCTTAAGCCTGTCCTTAGATGAGTAGGATTTTATAAATAGGAGTGGTATAAAACATAAGCTCAAGACTCACTTTGCATCCCAACAACATTCTTTGGCAATATCTGCCTTTAAATTTTTCTGTTAAGTTACATAGCACTATGTCTAGAATAGTGCTTTTGTAAAAAGAATTATATATAATCTATCTATCTATCTATCTGTCATTGGGAAAATTTGAACACTAGGTGATTTGATGTCATTTAAGAGTCATTTATTAACTTAAAATATTTTTAAAAATTTTAATGTTTATTTATCTTTCAGAAAGAAAATGAGCAGAGGAGGGGCAGAGAGAGAGGGAGGCACAGAATCTGAAACAGGCTCCAGGCTCTGAGCTGTCAGCACAGAGCCCAAATGTGGGGCTTGAACTCACAAGCCATGAGATCATGACCCAAGCTGAAGTCAGCCACTTAATAAATTGAACCACCCAGGCACCCCTACTGAAAAATTTTTTAGTGTGGTCATGTATTTTAAAAGTCCTTAATTTGGGGGCAACTGGGTGGCTCAGTCGGTTAAGTATCTGACTCTGGATCTCAGCTCAGGTCTCTCACAACCCTGAGTTGTGAGTGCAGGATCCACATTGGGCTCTATGCTGGGCATACAGCCTGAAGGCTACTTAAAAAAAAGAAAAAAAGTCCTTATCTTTTAGAAATAAATACTGAAGTATTTACTAAGAAATGTTATTATGTCTTAGATTTGCTTACAAATAATCCAGTGAGGAAATGAAGACAGTGGGTGGGAGTATGGATGAAACAAGACTGACTATAAATGTGAAGTTGATAGGTTAATATTGGTTCAATATAATGTTCCATTTCTTTAAGTTTGAAATTTTTCATAACAAAGATTAAAGTAAACTAAAATATATTTACATACATGTTTCTATGTGCATAGAAAAACAAAATCTAAAGGACATGTTTCAAACTGTTAACCCTGAGGATCTCTGGAGTAGAGAATTGGAGTGAGTGAAAGGAAGGGAAATTTATGTTTTTCACTTTATGCACTTTGAGATTTTTACAGTGAACATACAATTTTTAATTAGAAAAAATAATGAGGGGTGCCTGGGTAACTCAGTCAGTTGAGCATCCAACTCCTGATTTCGGCTCAGGTCATGAACCTGAGGTTGTGAGACTGAGCCCCATGTCAAGCTCTGTAATGAACATGGAGCCTGCTCAAGATTCTCTCCTTCTGCCCCTTTCTTCTGCTTGTGCCTACTCTCTGAAAAATAAGAAAAAAGAAAAAAAACAATGAAAAATTAAAATGTATGATTGCTTTTTTACATTTAATTCTTCTTTTAATTAGTTATACATTATAGAAATTTTTCAAAAGTATAAAATTTTAAGGAGACTCAAATATTGCTAAAAATTTATGGAAGGAGAAGCATGTAAAAAATGTTGTGAAGTTAAACTTGAGAATCTTCTTATATACAACTTGATACAGATCTTATGGCTTTTAAAAGCAACTAAAATAACCCAACTGCATGGACTCATCCATTAGATTTACATTTCTTGAAGACATCAGAAAAATGCTGAGCAAGTCACCTACTGGAAATTTAAACAATGATCTGGAAGGGTGACTTTACCTCAGGCTCAGTTGTTGAAATTTGAGTCTTAGAAAAATACTTATTCTATTCGTAACCACTAGGGCTCAGTGTCTTCTTTAAAATGTGAAATTAATGCATTTTAGAAAACAAAATAATCACAACACTTACTTTCAACTGATACTGAATAGAAAAGAGACTGTCTTTGTAATAGTCCCTGATCTTAAAATATTCCAGGGAAATTTTGAAAGATGGGGATGGGTCATCATTAAGACACTTCTTTTATTTTCCTTTCTCCTGAGATGAGTGAGGGGAATTTTTTTGTATATTAAAAAGAAAACTAGAGGTGCCTAGGTGCCTCAGTTGGTTGAGCACCCAACTCTTGATTTCGGCTCAGGTCATAAATCGAGGGTCATGGGATCAAGCCCTGCATCGGGCTCTGCACTAGCGTGCAGCCTGCTTGAGATTCTCTCTCTCTCTCTCTCTCTCTCTCTCTCTCTCTCTCTTTGCTCCTCTCCCCCCTGCTTGCATTCTCTCTCAGAAAGAAAGAAAGAAAGAAAGAAAGAAAGAAAGAAAGAAAGAAAGAAAGGGAAAGAAAGAAGTAGGGAAAAAGAGAAAACTATATTGCCCTAGAGATGGATTTAAGTTTTTAGTCATTATTTGAATTTCTTCTTCTAAAGTGTTTCCTATATTGTGATAGGCAAACTCACTGAGAAGAATTGAGCAGAATTGAGCCTCCCATCATATGACCGTGGGTAAATTGAGGCAAGTAGGTAGGGGCTCTGCATTTAGATGGCTGGCACTTTCTCTTTCCTTATTTATAGGCAGCCTTTCAACATAGAACTTCATATTTTTAGATTTCCAAGGGACTTCCAAGGTAAACACAACTATTCGAATACACTTTATGGGGTGTTCAAATAGTTCTGCTGCCGAGTGGAAACCTTTCGGTTCTCACGGTGAATCTCTCATGTTAGCAAGCTTAAAGGTTTGTCACATCTATCAATAGTACTGACAACCTTGTCCTGTAAATACCCTTCCCCCAAAGCAGCATTTTAGGAAGTAATTATGTTCCTCTTTTGGTATTCCTGTGCTGACATAAAGAGAAGAGAAGGTCTGCAAATACTTTCTCTGTGACAAGACAGTGTTAGAGAGGCAGCATGCACCCCCACTTGCCCTGACTCCCCTCCCAGTGGAAAGAAGTCTGGCGGATCAGACCAGGCAGTTATCGGGCCACGCTCTCTACTCAGTGGCATACTCAGAGCCACTGCACACGTGATGCGTGTCCTCTCACTAGTATGGCACAAAAGTGCTCATCTGGTCTGTGGGCACAGCTAGCAGGGCCTGCCCTTGCCAAGGCCACCAGGTGTCTATTCTCTCTTGGCATGAAGAATGGGCATGTGCTCTGCAGGTCTGCCGCCTTCCTTTGAGATGGGTGGTGAGAGGCCTCCATCCCCAGGCTGGCCCTGACCAGAACGTCTTCCTGATATTTCATTCCCTCTGTCAACCCATCTTTTGTCTGTTCATCAGCCAGGATCCTGGGGAAGAAGAGGCGGGGGGAGATGAGTAAAAGAATGCATGTACAGAATCTCATCACAAACCCTCCAATAGCAATTTATACAGGGAATCACAATATACCCTAGAAACTCATATTGCCTTCACATATAGAAATAGTTCCACAATGTAGACTATGCCCAGTTCTGGCATCATCCATGCAGATTCACAAGTGACTCCATCAGGGCTTGCCTTTAGCACAGCAGGTGCCTTCCCTTCCATGGGTGATGTGAGTAAACAAGTACTTCTTTGGTTTTCCCTTAGATCTCTCTAAGGGTCAACTTACTGATATGTGCATATAGTTTTAAGATTTTGAGGAATAATTGCATGAGAAAAGATTTTCAGAGGAAGGTTTTTTTTGTTTGGTTTGGTTTTTTTGTTTTGTTTCTTGTTTTGTTTTTTCAGTTTACCCCCTCATCTCCTGACAGAATAATCTGTTTATAATAGAGCACTGTAGTGTTCTACAATTAGGATTACCAGATTTAGTAAAAACAAAACAAGATGCTCAGCTAAATTTGAAAAGTTTTTAACATTTTTTATTTATTTTTGAGAGATGGAGAGAGAGCATGAGTAAGGGAGGGGCACACAGAGAGGGAGACACAGAATCTGAAGCAGGTTCCAGGCTCTGAGCTGTCAACACAGAGCCCAACGCAGGACTTAAACTCACAAACCGTGAGATTATGACCTGAGCCAAAGTCAGATGCTTAACCAACTGAGCCAGGTGCCCCTGAATTGGATAAAAAATACTATACTTAGTATAAATGTGTCCTATGCAATATTAGGTTGCATACATTTACTTTGTGGGACATACTTACACTAAAAATTATTTGTGTTTACCTGATAATTCGTATTTAACTGGATACCCTGTATTTTATTTATAGGGTTCTATACAGGCAACCCTATCTATAGTAGAAAACTTTCACCATAGAAGCCAAAGACCTTTAAGTTTTTTTTAGTTTTATTTTTTATTTTTTTAAATTTACATCCAAATTAGTTAGCATATAGTGCAACAATGATTTCAGAAGTAGATTCCTTAGTGCCCCTTACCCATTTAGCCCATCCCCCCCACAACCCCTCCAGTAACCCTCAGTTTGTTCTCCATATTCATGAGTCTCTTCTATTTTGTCCTCCTCCCTGTTTTTATATTGTTTTTGTTTCCCTTCCCTTATGTTCATCTATTTTGTCTCTTAAAGTCCTCATATGAGTGAAGTCATATGATTTTTGTCTTTTTATGACTAATTTCTCTTAGCATAATGCCCTCCAGTTCCATCCACGTAGTTGCAAATGGCAAGATTTCATTCTTTTTGATTGCCAAGTAATACTCCGTGTGTGTGTGTATATGTGTGTGTGTGTGTATCTATATCTATATCTATATCTATATCTATATCTATATCTATCCCACATCATCTTTATCCATTTATCTATTGGTAGACATTTGGGCTCTTTCCATACTTTGGCTATTGTTGATAGTTCTGCCGTAAACATTGGGGTGCGTGTGTCCCTTTGAAACAGCACACCTGTATCCCTTGGATAAATGCCTAGTAGTGCAATTGCTGGGTCGTAGGGTAGTTCTATTTTTACTTTTTTGAGGAACCTCCATACTGTTTTCCAGAGTGGCTGCACCAGCTTGCATTCTCATAAATTTTTTTAATGTTTATTTATTTCTGACAGAGAGAAACAGAGCATGAGTGGGGGAGGGACAGAGAGAGAGGGAGACACAGAATCTGAAGCAGGCTCCAGGCTCTCAGCTGTCAGCACAGAGCCCAACGTGGGGCTTGAACTCACAAACCATGAGATCATGACCTGAGCCGAAGTCGGACACCCAATTGACTGAGCCACCCAGGCACCCCGAAGCCAAAGATCTCTTAAAAGCCCAGATGTTCATTAAATAACTTCTTCTTTATCTTTAGGCAACTAATATTCTCTCCTTCTTTCCTTTCTTCAGCAAATGTTTAGTAAGCATTGATTACATGCCAGATACTGTGTGTGTGTGTGTGTGTGTGTGTGTGTGTGCTGGAATAAGAAAACAAAGAAGTCAGAGAAAAAATTAAATATAAATAATATTTTTAAATGATGATGAAAATAAAACGGGTGACGTGATAAAGAATGTCTGAGTGGAGCTGGCTGCCTTAGCTCCAACTATCAGGGAAGTCCCCCCAAAGAGGTACTATTTCACTTGAGTCCTGGGGAAAAAGAAAGATGCAGACATAAGAAGGTTTCATAAAAATCAGCTATAAGCAGAAGGAACCATAAATATAGGAACTATGGTATATTAATTTTCTATGGATGCTGTAACAAACTACTATCATCTTGATGGTTTACAACAACAGAACTAATTTTCTCAAAGTTCTAGAGGCCAGAAGTCTGAAAACAACGTGTTGGCATGGCCACACTCCCTCTGAAGTCACCAGGAGAGAATCCACTCCTCGCCTCCCTCACTTTCTGGTAACTGCCAGAATTTCTTGGTTTTTATTGGAATCGCTCCAATCTTCAAGGCCAGCATCTTCAAAGCTTCTCCTGTGTGATTGTCTGACTAATATTCCTCTCTCTCTTTCATGTAAGGACACTTGTGATGGCATTGAGGGCCCATATTAATCATATCTGTAATCCATCAATCAATCACATCCCTTTTTTGCCATATAAGTTTACATCTGCAGGTTCCAGGGATTAAGATGAGGATATATTTGGTGGGTTGGTGGGGGAGGGGATAATGTTCAGCCTACCACAGTGGGTAGGGACTCGACATGTCCTAACGGTGTGTGTGGCTGGAACAGCATGAACCAAGGGAGAGGCGCAATGAAGAGGAGAGGTAGACAGGGCCTGTGGGCCCAGGTAAGGGAGACAGGTTTTACTTTAATGGCAATGGGCAGCCAGTGAGGGGTTTTAAGCAAAGAGCGACAAGATTTACATTTTAAAAGCATTTCTCTGGTCACTTTGTAGAGGCTGGACAGTAATAGGGGCAAGAGCTAAAGGAAATGAAATTGTTAGAGCTGTGTCTCCTACCAGAGAAGGGCAGGCTGAAGCACTGGTAGCTTAGATTTGGGGAACAGCAGGGGAGGGACATTTGGGACAGAGGGAATAGATTCTGGAGACAGAACCATGAGGATTTACTGATACATTAGATAAGGGGGTGGGGGAAGAGAATATCATTCAATTCTCCTAGGTTTGGGGCTAAATGCTAATAAAAAGCCAAATGTTGTTGTTTGATGGAACTGGGTAAGAATCTCCAGTCTCCTCTGCAAAGAGGATTTCACACAGAGTTAAGAAAAGGAGGTTTTGTTTTGTCCTAAAATCCATTTGATAAAGTAAGCATGCTTTTGGGGAAAGAAATACTCTTTTTCTTCCTTCCAAAATTGAGTCTTAACAAAGGCATCACACTTCAGAGCACGGTTAAAAAGAATGAGAGCAGCGCTGTTACAAAGATTGATGACGACTTGATGTGCACCTGTTAAAGCTGCGAACTTCTCGCCTTCTGGGTCAGGTTCACTTGGCAGGTGGCATCTTTCACGTCCAGAGTGAAGAGTGGTTCAGCAACCAGGAAATCCTGTGTACAATGATGTTTTCCACCACAAGGTGTTCATCAATAAAGAGTGGATGGCAACAAATCAATTGCTTTGTTGCAAGTTGGGCAGAGATAAGAGTGATGGGGAGAACTCCTATCAGGTGTGGGAGTTAGTTCTTGTCTGTGTTCTGTCACCAAAGACCAGTGACCCATGACCACTGCAAGTCATTCCATCCTTCCGGCCTCAGTTTCCTCAACTGTAAGGGGTAAGAGTTGTTGAGAAAGTCAAATGAAATAATGAAAGTGCCAGAAACAATGCGACCTAAGTACAACTTGTCTATATGATATCGTATCATATATCATACCATGTTGTATTATATATTTTATCATATCTGATTCCTCTACAGCACCTTGTACTTAATTGTTGCAATACTTTTTTTAGTCAAATTTAATTAAATAGGTATAAACAACATGGCCATAAACCAGGTAGATTTGTTTGGCAAGTGCTGAGGAATTGATCATTACAGATTGGTACCATGGTTTCCTGACTCATATGCATGTGTCCTTTATCTGAAGAGAAAATGGCCAGCCCAGCTGCCTTCAGTCTAACACAAAGGATTTCAGCCTAAAACGTGATACATGAGGGTCAAGTAATCTCAAATATGTTGTAGGTGACTTCATTAAAATATCAAAGTATTAATGAAGGTCACTTGCAGCCCAGTTTTAGGACTTGAAAGAGTATTCATTATTTCCAAAGGCAAGTTGTTGGGTGAATTTGTCTGACTGAAAGAATAAAAAGTTTCATATGGTTAGAAAAAAAGTTTCATATCATTCTTGATGATTTTATTTGTATAAAATAACTTATTGTTTCAGGTTTTTATCAAGTAGATTTGAAGAGATAACTGTGACTGACTGGATTCCGCCATATCTGTGGCTACCCTGAGATCCCACAGTTTGATGTTGGAGAAAAGATAGAATTCTATGTCCTTCATATACAACATCATTTAAGAACAATAAAACATGAAGAATAAACTAAAATGAAATTTGATTTTCTCCACAACCTGTATCATTAAGATTGTTCACATAATTAAAAAGTTAGATTTAGGGGCCCCTGCGTGACTTAGTCAGTTGAGTGACCAACTCTTGATTTTAGCTCAGGTCATGGTCTCATAATTGTGAGATCAAACCCTGCATCAGGCTCCACACTGAACATGGGGCCTGTTTGAGATTCTCTCTCTCTCCCTCTCTCTCTGACCCTTCCCTGCTTGCTTTCTCTCTCCTCAAAAAAAAAAAAAAAAAGACCTGGTTTTAAAGTTAGATTTATAAGCTAATATTCTAAAACATATGTTGTCTAAATTCACTAATTCATAAATGGGTTACCTTTTAAATATTTCCCATCTTATCTAGGAGCTATTGTCACATTTTTTTATATTTCTTTTCAAAAGTCCAAACTCTATTTTCCTTTTTGTTTTCATATGACCATCTGTTTTTATTAAAAAGATGAAATGTCATACTTAATTTAAAATCAGTATGTTCTGAGGCCATGCTGCAGACAGATCTGGACTTGGACTTATAGTACAGTCCAATAGAGCATCCTTCCAAAAATATACCTTCAAAAATAATTTATCATAACTATGGCTTTAATAACAGGTTTGTGTGTGTGTGAATATTACATGTCAAAGTCCATCAATTTTATTAGCCAAGCCAGGATAGAATGTTATTGAAGAACTGATAAAGATATTTATAATAATTGTAACTGGTAGAAATAAATGGCAAAGCTCGGATTCAGTTTGGTCTTCATGTAATTATACAAGTAGGAACCCCTTGGGTCATCTTGTCTATTTCCATGGTATTAAAGGTAACTGGACAGTATCTGGTGTCTTTTGCATCTATTTTAAAAATAAGGTAGATTGGGAAATATAAATAGAGAATAGGAGTAACCAGCAGCTTTTTAAAAATTCTATCAAGTAGTCTAGACTCACAGAAAGGTGCCCAGCCTGGTTCAGAGACATAATCACATTCTACTTAATAAACCAATGCAGATAAAAAAAAATCTACTCTGATCATGAGACCATTATTTATCCACATATTCCCACACCTTCAGAGAAAATCACAAAGATTTTCATGATAATCATCCACTATAAAAGAAAACGTAGCCTGACTTTCTACATATTTCATAAAATTCATGTTGGAAAGGAAGCCCTTAAGCATTTGTTACACCTGGCAAATTCTGCCTAGGGACCCTCTAGACTATTATCTGATAAGTGTGCTATCCATGAGGTCTGTGTCTAGGTCTGTGAACCCTGAGCCTTGTCCTTGATCCCCACATAGGTGGGCATGACTAGAGGGCATCATTATCTCTGACCTTATGAGGTCAGTTTATTTTTCCAGATGTATAAGGAAAGAGGTACTTTTTCCAGAAGTTTCTCATTTTCTAGAAGCTCAGCTCCTTATTTATATCAATATCCCCTTCAGAGTGAATGGTCTTCCGGTTATAAATCCTGGGATGTCACTGTTAAACTATTTTCCCCAAAGATCTCTATCTCTTCAAGCCCAGAACTAACCCACTCACACCCCTCCCATGAATGTTGCTTCCCCGCTCCTCTACGTAGTCTTTGGTCAGGTAGGGAAGACTCTCAAGCTAGTGCTTCTCAAACTTCAGTGTGTACCAAATCACCTGGAAAATTAGGACACTGCCACCAGAGATTCTGATTCATTAAGCCCAGCTTTAGGTCTGAGAATGTACATTTCCATCAAGCTCACAAATCACATTTTGAGTAACCTGCTTTAAGTCACAGTAGCATCTGAATTGCTGAGCTTCAAATTTCCATCCCCTCAGTCACCATTTACTTTGCTCCAGCAGAGGAGCCTTTCCTCTATCCATAATGGTTCCCACCTCTTCTGGGTGTTAATGATCTAATTTGCCATGACACTGCCATTATTCATCATGCCATTTGAATACTATAGCTCCATCCACACTGGTGAATGGAAGCTTCATCCAAACTTTGATCATTGGGTACTTGAATTGCCATTTTTCCACAAGCCTCGCACAGGGCTATCTTAGTGGAGTTCTCCATCAACTCTATCACTGCAGGAGCACAGGTCCTTTAGCTGCAGCTAGACTCAGAGTGGTCACCTTGCTCAAACTTTCACCTATACTATTTGCTATGGTCTGAATATTTGTGTCCCCCCACCCTGCCAAGATTCATATGACACATAATCCCCAAGGTGATGGTATTAGGTGATGGGGCCTTTGGGAGGTGATTCAATCATAAGGCAGAACCTTCATAAGTGGGATTAATGCTGGGGCACCTGGATGGCTCAGTCAGTTAAGCATCCAACTCTTGATCTTGACTCAGGTCATGATCTCACCATTCATGAGTTCAAGTCCTATGTCAGGCTCTGCCTGACAGTATGAAGTCTGCTTGGGATTCTCTCCCTCCTCTCTCTCTGCCCCTCCCCTGCTCATGCTCGCTCTCTCTCTCTCTCTCTCTCTCTCAAAATAAATAAACTTTAAAAAATGAGATTATTGCTTTTATAGAAGAGACCCCACAGAGCTCCCTATCCCTCCTGCTATATGAGAATACAACACAAATCTGTGACGAGGAAGAGGGCTCTCACCCAGCAACCATGCTAGCACCCTGATCTTGAACTTCTAGCCTCCACAACTGTGAGAAATACATCTTTGTTGTTTATATGCTACCAAGGTTTTTTTTTCAATATATGAAGTTTATTGTCAAATTGGTTTCCATACAACACCCAGTGTTCATCCCAAATGTGCCCTCCTCAATACCCATCACCCACCCTCCCCTCCCTCCCACCCCCCATCAACCCTCAGTTTGTTCTCAGTTTTTAACAGTCTCTTATGCTTTGGCTCTCTCTCACTCTAACCTCTTTTTTTTTCCTTCCCCTCCCCCATGGGTTTCTGTTAAGTTTCTCAGGATCCACATAAGAGTGAAACCATATGGTATCTGTCTTTCTCTGTATGGCTTATTTCACTTAGCATAACACTCTCCAGTTCCATCCATGTTGTCACAAAAGGCCATATTTCATTCTTTCTCATTGCCACGTAGTACTCCATTGTGTATATAAACCACAATTTTTTTTATCCATTCATCAGTTGATGGACATTTAGGCTCTTTCCATAATTTGGCTATTGTGGAGAGTGCTGCTATAAACATTGGGGTACAAGTGCCCCTATGTATCAGGACTCCTGTATCTCTTGGGTAAATTGCTAGCAGTGCTATTGCTGGATCATAGTATATGCTACCAAGTTTATGGTATTTTATTTTAGCACCCCAAACAGACTAAGATATCATTATATCCTCTTTTACACATAACTCCTGCTGAATGGACAATGGGCTCCATAACTTCTCATCACGATTCATTGGGGAAGAAATGAACATTTGACTCAAAGAAAGAGAGGTCCACAGAGAAACCTGAGCTGATTAGATCCCTTTGTTCTATTTTACTGTTGTTTTTAGAGATTTTATTTTTTAGAGCAGTTTTAGGTTCACAGCAAAATTGAAAAGAAGGTACAGAGATCTGCCACATACCTGCTGCCCCCATACATGCATAGCCTCTCCATTATCAATATACCACACCACAGTGGTGTATCCATTACAATTGATAAATCTACACTGATACATCATAATCACCCAGAGTCCATAGTTTACTTTAGGGCTCATTCTTGGTGTTGTACATTCTTTGGATTTTGATAAGCACTTAATGACATGCATCAACCATTATAGTATCATATAGAGTATTTTCCTTGCCCTAAAAATCCTCTGTGATCTGCCTATTCATACTTCTTCCTACCTTGACCCTGACAACCACTGTTCTTTTAACATCTTCATAAATTTGCATTTTCCAGTATGTCTTACAGTTGGAATCATACAGCCCTTTCATATTGCTTTATTTCACTTAGTAATATGCTTTTAAGGCTCCTCCATGTCTTTTCACAGCTTAATTGCTCATTCCTTTTTAGCATTGAATAATATCCCATTGTCTGGATGTACCACAGTTTATCCATTCACCTAATGAAGGACATCTTGGTTGCTTTCAAGTTTTGGCAGTAATGAATAAAGATGCTATAAACATCCATCTACAGGGTTTTGTGTAGACAAAACTTTTCAAATACTTTGGGCAAATGGCAAGGAACTTGATTGATGGATCATATGCTAAGAGCATGTTTAGTTTTGTAAGAAACTGCCAAAATGACTTCCAAAATGGCTGTGTGATTTTGCATTCCCACCAGCAGTGAATGAGAGTTCTTGTTACTCCATATCCTCACCAGCATTTGGTGTTGTCACGTGTTCCAATTTTAGTCATTCTAATAGGTGATTAGTGGTATCTTATTGTTTTAATTTAGATTCCCCTAGTGTAGAGGATATTTTCATATGTTTATTTGCCATCTGTGCATCTTCTTTGGTGAGGTGTCTGTTAAGGTCTTTGGTCCATTTTTTTTCTTAGGTTGTTTATCTCTTGTAGTTGAGTTTTAAGAGATCGTTATATTTTTCAAATAATAGTCCTATATAAGATGTGCCTTTTGCAAATATTTTCTACCAGGCCATCTCTTCTCTTTCATTCTCTTGATATGGTCTTTCACAAAGCAGTTTTTCATTTTTAAGGAACTGAGTTTATCAATTATTTCTTTCATAGATTATACCTTTGGTGTTATATTTTAAAACTCAGGGCTATATTCAAGGTCATTAGGTTTCCTCCTGTATTATCTTTTACGATCCATTTGCAGTTACATTTATGAAGGGTGTAAGGTCTGTGTCTAGATTTTCTTTTTTCTGTTGACTAGACATTTTTTTTAATTTTAATTCCAGTATAATTAATATACAGTGGTATATTACTTTCAGGTGTACAAATTATTGATTCAACAAGTTGCTACATTACTCATTGCTCATCATGATAAGTGTACTCTTAATTCCCTTCATCTAATTCACTCATTACCCCCACTTACCTCCCCTCTGGTAGCCACCAGTTTGTTCTCTATATTTAAGAATCTGTTTTTTGGTCTTTTTCCCCTTTGTTTTGTTTCCTAAATTCCACATGTGAGTGAAATAATATGGTACTCGTCTTTCTCTGATTTATTTCACTCAGCATTATACCCTGTAGATCCATCCACATTGTTGTAATGGCAGGATTTTATCCTTTCTGATGGCTGAGTGATATTCCATTGTATATATAACACCTCTTATTTATCCATTCATCTATCGATGAACACTTGGGTTGATTCCACAATTTGTCTCCCACAAATAATGCTGCAAATAATGATGCCCCTATTTTTAATTTTTTGAGGAACTGTTTTCCAGAGTGGCTGCACCAGTTTGCATTCCCACCAACAGTGTAAGAGGATTCCCCTTTCTCCACATCCTCACCAACACCAGTTATTTCCTGTGTTGTTAATTTTAGCCATTTTGACTGGTGTGAGGTGATATCTCATTGTAGTTTTGATTTGTATATCTCTGAGATGAGTGATATTGAGCATCTTTTCATGTGTCTGTTGGCCGGCTTTGTCTTCTTTAGAAAAATGTTTATTCCTGGCTTCTGCCCATTTTTTAACTGGATTATTTGTTTTCTGGGCATTTGGTTTTATAAGGTCTTTATATATTTTGGATACTGACCCTTTATCAGATGTGTCACTTGCAAATATCTCCTCCTATTCCATCAGTTGCCTTTTAGTTTTGTTGATTGTTTCCTTCACTGTGCAGGAGCTTTTTATTTTGATGAAGTCCCAGTAGTTTATTTTTATTTTGTTTCCCTTGCCTGAGGAGACATATCTAGTAAGAAGTTGCTATGTCAGTCTGTTAGATTGCTAAGACTTCATTGGGGATTTTTGCATCTATGTTCATCAGAGATATTGGCCAATAATTTTTTTTTGTAGTGTCTATAATTGGTTTTGGTATCAAAGTAATGCTGGCTTCATATAATGAAATTGGAAGTTTTCCCTCCTCTTAAATTTTTGGAACAGTTTGAGAAGAATAGATATTAATTCTTCTTTAAATATTTGGGAGTATTCACTTGTGAAGCAGTCTGGTCCTGGACTTTTGTTTTGGGGAGTTTTTTTTTTTTTTAATAACTGCTTCTATTTCATTGCTGGTAATTGGTCTGTTGACATTTCGTATTTCTTCCTGATTCAGTTTTGGAAGGTTATATGTTTCTAGGAATTTATCCATTTCTTCTAGGTAGCTCAAATTTTTGGCATATAAATTTTCTTATAATATTTTCTTATAATGCTTTGTATTTCTGTGGTGTTGGTTGTTATTTCTTCCCTTTAATTTCTGAATTGTTTATTTGAGCTCTCTCTCCTTTTTTTGATGAGTCTGGCTAAAGATGTTCAATTTTGTTGATCTTTTTTGAAAAAAAAACAGCTCTTGGTTTCTTGAATCTGTTCTATTCTGTTCTTAGTTTCTATTTCATTTATTTCTGCTCTAATACTTATTTCCTTTCTTCTTCTGGTTTTGGATTTTGTTTGTTCTTCCTTTTCTAGCTCCTTTAGGTATAAGTTTAAGTTGTTTATTTGAGACTTTTCTTCTTTCTTGAGGTAGGCCTGTATTGCTATAAATTTCTCTTTAGAATAGGTTTCTTCATCCTAAAGATTTTGGACTGTTATCATTTTCATTTGTCTCCATGTATTTTTTTATTTCCTCTTTGACCCATTCACTGTTTAGTTTTATAACCTCCATGTATTGTGTTCTTCCCAGATTTTTCCTTGTGCTTGATTTCTAGTTTCAGGGTGTTGTGGTTGGAAAAGATGCATGGTATGACTTTGATGTTTTTAATTTGTTGAGACTGGTTTTGTGGCCTGACATGTAATCTATTCTGGAGAAAGTTCCATGTGCAC
Source organism: Panthera uncia (assembly GCF_023721935.1). Taxonomy (NCBI): domain Eukaryota; kingdom Metazoa; phylum Chordata; class Mammalia; order Carnivora; family Felidae; genus Panthera; species Panthera uncia. Next base: position 70,679,228 of record NC_064809.1, read on the forward strand.
TTGAAAAGAATGTGTATTCTACTCTTTTAGGGTGGAATGTTCTGAATATATGTTAGATCAATCTGGTCCAATGTGTCATTCAAAGCCATCATTTCCTTCTTGATTTTCTGTTTGGATGAACTATCCACTGATGTAAGTGGAGTATTAAAGTCCCCTACTGGTATTGTATACTATTGATTACTTCCTTTATGTTTTAGCTGCTTTATGTGTTTGGGTCTCCCATGTTGGGCACATAAATGTTTACAACTGTTGTATCTTTCTGTTAGATTGTTCCCTTTATGATTAGGTACCATCCTTTTTTGTCTCTTGTTACAGTCTTTTTTCCCTTTTTCTTTTTTTAAATTTTTTATTTATTTTTTTAATGTTTATTTATTTTTGAGAGAAAATAGAGTGTGAGTAGGCAAGGAGCAGAGAGAGGGGGAGACACAGAATACAAAGCAGGCTCTAATCTCTAAGTTTTCAGGACAGAGCCTGATGTGGGGTTTGAACTCACAAACTGGGAGACCATGAACTGAGCCAAAATTGGACGCTTAACTGACTGAGCCGCTCAGGTGTCCCTAAAGTCTATTTTGTCCGATATAAGTATTATTACCTCAGCTTTCTTTATTTAACTTCCATTTGCTTGATAAATTCTTTTCCATCCCTTTAATTTCAATCAGCATGTGTCTTTGGGTCTGACATGAGTCTCTTGTAGGCAGCATATAGATGTGTATGTATATGTATATAGATTGATTTTGTATCCATTCCATCACCCCATGTCTTTAGATTGGAGCATTTAGTCCATTTACATTCAAAGTAATTATTGATAAGTATGCACTTATTGCTATTTTGTTACTTCTTTTAATGTTGTGTGTGTTCGTGCGTGTGTGTGTGTGTGTGTGTGTGTGTGTGTTTGATATGATGTGCGTGCATGCGAGCAGGGAAGGGGCAGAGAGAAAGGGAGACAGAGGATCTGAAGCAGGCTCTGCACTGACAGCAGAGAGCCTGACATGGGGCTCGAGCTCACCAACCAAACTGTGAGATCATGACCTGAGCCGAAGTCAGATGCTCAACCAACTGAGCCACCCAGGCACCCCTTGTTATATCTTTTATGGTTATTTTTGTAATTCTTCTCTATTCCTTTTCTTCTCTTGCTCTCTTCTCTCTTGGTCTGCTAGCTTTCTTTAGTAATGTACTTGTATTCCTTTCTCTTTATTTTTGCATATCTATTACCCTTTTTTATTTGGTTACCATTAGGTTATATATAACATCTTATGCATATAACAGTGTATATTATATTGATGGTTGCTTAAGTTTGAAACTATTCTAAAAGCACTAAATTTTACATCCTTTCTTTTTGTTTGTTTTTAATTTATCAATTTTAAGAGAGAGAGCATAAGTGAAGCAGTGGCAGAGAGGGGGAGAGAGACTCCCTAGCAGGTTCCACACTGTCAGCACAGAGCCCAATGCGGGGTTCAAACTCATGAGTCGTGAGATCATGACCTGAGCCAAAATCACTTAGCTGATGAGCCACCCAGGTGCCCGTTACTTTACCTCCTTTTATTTTGTAAATCCTTGACTTATTTTTATAGATATACTTAATTTTACTGCTTTTGTGCTTCCTACTTTTCTTCCATTTATGGTCTTTCCCTTCCACTCAAAGAGTCCCCTTTAACAGTTCTTATAAGTTTAGTGGTGATGAAATTCTTTAACTTTTGTTTGGCTGGGAAAATCGTTATCTCTCCTCTATTCTAAATGATAGCCTTCCTGGATAGAGCATTCTTGGCTGCGGGTTTTTTTCTTTTAGCACTTTGAATATATTATGCTACTGCCATCTGGCACGCAAAGTTTCTACTGAAAAATCCATTTACAGCCTTATGAGATTTCCCTTGTATGTAATTGTTTTTTTTTGCTGCTTTAAAAATTCTCTGTTTATTACTACTTTTTGCTACTTTAATTATTATGTATCTTGGTATGGACCTCCTTGGGTTGATTTTGTTGGGAACTCTTGGTACCTCCTGGATTTGGATTTCTGTTTCCTTCCCTAAATTCAGGAAGCTTTTAGCTAATTTCTCCATATAAAACTTCTTCCCTCTTTTCTCTCTTCTTCTTGATCTCTATAATGTGAATGTTATTACACTTGATGCTGTTGCTAAGTTTCCTTAATCTATTTCATTTATTATCTTTTTTCTCTCTCTCTCTTGCTCAGATTGATGTCTTTCCTTTACTCTCTTCGAGGTCGCTAATCCATTCTTCTGCATCTTCTAGTCTTCTATTTATTCCCTCTAGTGTATTTTTAATTTCAGTTACTGAATTCTTCATCTCTGATCAGTTCTTTTTTATGTTTTCCATGTTTGTTGAGGATCTCACTAAAGTCCTTCACTCTTTTCTCAAGTCCAGTGAGCATCTTTATGACCACTGCAGGCATATTACTTATCTCCATTTTGTTTCACCTTCTTGCTGTGATTTTGTTCTGGTTTTCTATTTGGGACATTTTTCTCTGTCTTCTAATTTTGTCTAACTCTCTGTTTCTGTTTCTATGTGTTAGGATAGTCAGCTACATCTCCTGCTCTTTAAAGTAGTGGCCTTATAATAAAGGGGTCCTATAATGCCCTGTAGTGCATGTCCCTGTTCACCAGAACCTGGTGCTTTAGGAATGTCTCCTATCTGTTTTGTATGTGCCCTACTATTGTGGCTGAGCCTCATTTGCCTTCAGTCTGATCATCTGCAATGGTTCCGTTTGTCTATCATGAACTGGATTTGGTTCTTTTGCTGTTAGAGGGCCAGCCTGGAGCCACTTTAGGCTTGAGTTGGGACAGACCAGGCATTTTCAGAGCTGCAGCAACAATGAACTGCAAGGAAGTCTCCTTGTTTTGTCCTCTGAGAAGATTTCATAGGTGGCAGAGCTTGAAGTCAGACGAGATATCTGCCCCTAGCTCGCTGCTGGAGCCACAGTTAAACTGGTGTGTGTGATTTTCTTCTCTTGTCCAAGAGCAGGAGTCACTTTTGGGTTGGTGCTCATCCCTGTCAGAGTTGCTAGCACACTGCCACATTATGACACTGCTTTGGGTGGACTCCTGTTGATGCTGGGTTGGAGGGGGTAGATCTGTAGGAGAATTCAGGGGCAGATTGCATGGTGTTAGCAAGGTTTGCATTGTCTGCTGTAGGAGGGGACCTGGAACCACTTTGGAAAATTCTGAGCTGAGGTTGGTGGAGACAGGTCCACAGAAGAGTGTGGGAGCAGAGCATGCTGTTACCAAGCTAGGTGGAGAGTGTTCCTACTGTGATGGTTCCTGAAGTTGTCTGTGTATTTAGGCTTGGGAGCAGGAAAGAGAAATGGCTCCTGCCAGCTATTTTTTCTTGGAGAATTCTCCCAAAGACCCTACCTCTACAACACACACTCTGAGATTAGTAAACAAATCTCCCTCCTATATAACCCAGGCATTTTTCAAACTGTTGCTTCTATGCTGTATCTCAGCATGGCTATTTGTTACACTGTCTCTTTAAGTTAGGGACTCAGTTTCCTATTGCCCTCAGTCTCTCCTAGAGCTGAGCCCACTGATTTTTAAAGTTCCAAGTGTTAAGCCCCTCTGGTTTTCAAAGCCAAATATTATAGAGATTCATCTTCTATGTGCAGGTCTCCCATGGTTGGGGTCCCTCATGTGGGGTCTCCTCTTTCTTCTCCATGCCCATGGTGCCCCCCCTCCCTCCTACAGATGGTCCCATAGGTCAGTGTGCCTCCTGACAGCATCTCTATCTTTTTTATCCTCTTTGATATAGCCTCTTCTCCACATTTAGCGGTAGAGAATCTGTTTTTCCAGTCTTTGGGTCATTTTCTGGGTTACTTACATTGATGTGGGTGTTATCTAGGTATATCCACGGGACAAGGTATTCCTGGGATCCTCCTACTCTGCCATCTTCCTTGGAGCTCTGGGCTTCTGTCAGTTTATTTTTAGCATGTGAGTGTCCAGTTTTTCCACCACCATTTGTTGTAAAGATTATCTTTCTGCATTGTATTGCCTTGTTCCTTTGTTAAAGATCAGTTGACTACATATATGTAGGTCTAATTCTGGGATCCCTATTATGTTCCATTGATCTGTTTATCTATTCTTGTGCCAATAATACCACATTGTCTTGATGACTGTAGCTTTATAGTAATTCTTGAAATTGGGTGATGTCAATCCTCCACTTCATTTTTCTCCTTAAAAATTATGTTGGCTATTCTGGGGTTTTTTCTCTATATATGAACTGTAGAATGTGTTTGCTGATATCCACAAAATAACTTTCTGGTATTTTGATTATGATTAATTCATTCTATAGATCACATTGGGAAGAACTGATATGCTGACAATATTGAGTCTTCCTATCCAGGAACATGGAATATCTCTCCATTTATTTAGTTCTGTAATTTCATTTATCAGAATTTTATATTCTTCCTTACATAGATTTTGTTCATATTTTCTTAGATTTATAACTAAGTGTTTTATTTTATTTTATTGGTGCCCATGTAAATTGTGCTGTGTTTTTAATTTCAAATTACACATTGCTGGCATGTAGGAAAGAGATTAACTTTTGTACAGTAATCTTGTCTCTTGAGGTTTGTGTTACTCACTTACTAGTTCCAAGAGTTTTTATGTTGATTCTTTCAGATTTTATCCATAGATGACCATGTCATCTGCAAACAAAGACAGTTTTACTTCCTCCTACCCAATAAGTATCACTTTTATTTCCTTTTCTTGTCATTGAATTAGTGAGGACTTCTAGTATGATATTGAAAAGTGTAGTGAGAAAGAACATCCTTGCCTTCTACCTGATCTTAGTGATAGAGTTTCAAGCTTCTCCCTTTATATTATGTAAGTATTTTTTTTTTATCACGCTGAGGAAGTTCCCCTCTACTCCTACTTTAGAGAGAGTTTTTATCATGAATGGCATGAATGGGTATTGGATTTTGTCAAATGCTCTTTCTGTGTCTGTTGATATGATCATGTGCTTTTTCTTTTATAATCTGTTAATGTAATGGCTTATATTTATTTATTTTCAAATGCTGAATCAGCCTTGCATATCTGGGACAAATCCCACTTGGTCATTATGTATAATTCTTTTCATACATCATTGGATTCAATTTGCTAATATTTTGTTGAAGATTTTTTGGCATCTATATTCATGAGAGATATTGGTCTGTAGGTTTTTTTTCTTATGACATCTTTGCTTTTATTATTGGGGTAATGCTCACCTCATAGAATGCGTCAGAAAATATCCCTTTGCTTCTAGCCTCTGAAAGAGATTGTAGAGAACTAGAATAACGTCTTCTTTACATGTTTGGTAGAACTCACTACTGAACCTTTCTAGGCCTGGTGTTTTCTTTTTTGTAAGGTTATGAATTATTGATTCAATTTCTTTAATAGATATAGGCCTATTCAAATTGTCTATTTCTTCTTGTATGAGCTGTGACAGATTGTATCTTTCAGCAAATTGGCTCATTTTATCTAGATTAAATTTGTGGGCATAGAGTTATTCATTCTATTTGTTTATTACTCTTTTAATGTCCATGGGATCTGTAGTGATGTCCCCTTTTTCATTTCTGATGTTAGCAATTTGTGTCCTCTCTCTCAATCTCTTTATTTAGCCTGGCTAGAGGTTTATCAATTTTACTGATCTTTTCAAAAAACCAGCTTTTGCTTTCATCGATTTTCTCTACTGATTTTCTGTTTTCAATTTCATTGATTTCTCCTCTGATTCTTATTATCTCCTTTTTTCTGTTTATTTTGGATCTATTTGTCTTTTTCTAGTTCCCTAAAGTGGAAACTTAGATGATTAATTTTAGATCTTTCTTTTCTAATATATACATCCACTGCTATTAATTTCCTTCTAATCACACATCCTACACATTCTGATAAGTTGTTTTTTTTTTCATTTTCATTTTGCTTCATACATTTTTAAATTTCTCTTGAGATTTCTTCCTTTACTTCTGGGTTATTTAGAAGTGTTGTTCAATCTCTACATCTTTGGGATTTTCTAGTTATCTTTCCAGGTTAATTCCATTGTGCTCTGAGAGCAGACATTGCATAATTTTTATTCTTTAAAAATTTTTAAGGTGTATTTTATCTTCCATAATGTGGTCTATCTTGATGAATGTTCTAAGTAAACCTGAGAATAATATGTATAATAATGTGCTGTTGGATTAAATAGTCTATAGATGTCCAGATGATTGATGGTATTGTCGAGTTCAACTATGTCCTTACTGATTTTCTGTCTGCTGTATCTGTCCATTTCTGATAGAGAAGTGTTGAAGGTTCCAACTACAATAGTCGATTAATCTATTTCTCCTTGCATTTCTATCAGTTTTTTCCTCATGTAGTTTGACATCCTGTTATTAGGTACATACATGTTAAGGATTATTATGTCTTCTTACAGAATGAACTCCTTTATCTCTGATAACTCCTTTCTCTAAAGTCTGCTCTGTTTGAAATGAATATAGCTACTCTTGCTTCCTTTTAATTAGTGTTAGCATGGTATATCTGTCTCTATTAATTTACTTTTAATCTGTGTGTCTTTATATTTAAATGTAATTTCTTATAGATAACATATACTTAGATTTTGGTTTTTTGATGCACTCTGACAATCACTTTCTTTTAATTGGGGCATTGAGGCCACTGATGTTCAAAGTGATTACTGATATAGTTGGGTTAATATCTATCAATTACAGTTCAGGTTTTCCTACCCCAACACTGGTTCTTCTGGCAGTTTCTACTTGTGAGTCTCTACTCCAGAAAGCCATGTCACCCTATATTCATCCTATATTCACCTATATTGTCTGTCCAGACTTGGAGGCAGCAGTTTTTCTGTGTCCTCTCTTTTTACAGATTCTAGAAGAATTGTTGATTTTTCAACCTGCTAAGTCTTGTGCTGGTTATTAGAAAGGTGTGGTGACTTCCAAGCTCCTTATATGTGGGAACCAGAAAACAGAAGTCTTTTTTCTGTTCTTGAACAAAGAAACACAGACGAAAGTTCAAGTCTGTTGTAGATACTTGAGCAAATAAGTTACAGAAATAGACTGAGGCAGACTGGGGCAGCCAGGCTAGTCAATGTGCAAGGAAAATAACAATAGGAATAGAGAAATTTAGCCAATTAGGATGGATTGGATGGTGAAGCTCTCTGCAACCACCAAGATACTAGATTTCAAATGCTCTGGGCCAGGCAGCATTGTGCAGAACCCAACCAAATCAGCAGCCCTGCCAACATAAGTGGTTTCTTGGTGACAGTACTATAGGAATAGTCTTAGAATGGTTTGCCAGTCAATAAGTACTGAGATAAAATACACTACTGAATGTGAAGCAGTGCTTTAAGATAAAAAGTAAATATGCTATGGTTTTCCATAGAATCCTGGGTCCATGGATGAAGGCAGAGAAATGCACATTTTGGGAGCCTAAGAGTTTTGGGGCACAAACCAAGCCAATTTACACTATCATTAAATTCAGAGGTTTTCTGATTTTCATTTTTAAGTATTCTGAGTTAGCTCAGTGTTGAAATATGTATAACTTTGATCTGTCCTTCACAAAAAAATGACTATAATTCACTTATATGTGTCTTTGTGTCTAAAAAGTCACTTTTAATTTATATTCTACTCTATTGAACACCTATTATGTACTAGCTTCTATTTACTGTGCTAAAGATACAATGAAAAGTAATTTCCAATTTTGTGAATTCAACTTTTCATCACCATGTAAATAAGTAAGAACATTCAGAACACAATAACACTAGAAAGGTTTTATACCATAGAACCCCTGCTGTAGATATTGTGTGTTTCTTGATTTATTTATACATTTTTTTCCTAATTCATGTTTTGGTCCCACTTCCTTGTTGTTCTAGGTTGCCTAATTATTCTAATTTTATACCAGCTATTTGAGCATGTATCTTGAGTGAAAGGAAAGGCAAATAGTCACAAACCAGCTTCTAAGTAAGCATCATGACCATTTGTGATTTTTCCCATAATAATCTAAGGGTATTCACAAGCTAAGGTACTTAGGGTACTCAAAAGAAAGGTAATGGCCCATTGACATTTATAAATACCATTGTATATCATCTTTTGGGTCTTAGGAATCAAACAGCCCAGTAACCTTTTTTCTTGTGGCACAAAAATGAAGAGAAACACCTGATAATCTTGTAGGAAGTAAGTATTTTAAATCTCTGAGAAAATAAGTTTTAAGGGAATTATGTATTTAAAGCTTCAAAGAGAGGTAATCCACAAGATATGTTGTCACAGTCTGCTCACTGTAAATTGTGCTAGACTTCTGGATTTCCAAAAGGAGTTCTTTATGTAGACTGGACTGTAAAAAGACCCTCTTTATAGTTGGAGAAAATGGAGAATCAATATAATTGCTTGCATCTTATATTTTAAGAATATAAGTCAAATGTCTGCCGGGGCCAAGCAAATAATATAAAAATGTGACAAGGGCCATATAGGGATGCTGGTACACTGGAGAGCATGTGCCCTGTTTAAGGGCTCTAAGGCTCAGCAAGACCAATAGGGCCATGGAGGTACGTAGACACAGGACTCCGAGGGTGTGGGTGTCCCATTTTTCAATTAAAGATAAGGATATTAATGTACAGTCTTTTAATTTTAAGTGTTACAAACTACTCATAAAGCTTTAAACTGTTTGCAAGACAAACAAAAGTATTCTGCTGATTGAATATGTACCACAGCCACCATGACCATCCGTTTGCAACATCTGATCTAGTTTATTGCATCAATTCTCTACATCAACTGATCAAATTTTTGTATTGCTTCCTCTGTGCAAAGAGAAGGTAAGCCCTCAAAGGAAGAAGTGGAGAAGTGGGGAAGTAGAGAGTTGTACTATAAAAATGATTTTAAAAATCCACTATACCTTCAGAAATTATATAAAGAAAAGAGCTTTGACATCTCCTGTTGGGAGAGCCTTCTTGACAGGGAATTGTCTGCTGTGTTCTGGGGCACTTTTGTTATATTAGGTTACTCATTTGACATCCCCTACCTTTTTAAAAATTTGAAGTCTGATCACTCTTTCCTGAGTACCCAGAGCTTAGGCCTAATTTTAACAAATAGATGCTTGCTTTTTTAGGATTATTTTCTCATATCAAACATCTGGGGAATGTTTAACATCGTGTCATGTTTTCACAATTAATTTTTTTAAAGAGTGTTTAAGAGGAAAGCAAGCCAGTTTCCCTTTTTGGATACAATCTAAAAAGATTTTCCTAAAGACCACCTTTTTTATCATCTCTGAAAAGACAGTCATAAAACTGCCATTGGCCACCAAGAGCAATTTTCAGATGATCCTCATGAGAAGGGAAAAAACTTCCATATATTTATGACTTTTCACAATCTATTTTCTTCATGTTTCAAATCATGTCAGATGTCTTATTGCCATGACACACAATGCCCAGTAGAGACAGTTCTGTATGGCTCCCATCACTTCTGATAACACATCACTCAGAGTAATTACGCATCAGCTCCAAGTGATTTTTTTCCAAAGGCTGTCTCAGGAAAACCATTTCTGTTTTTCCAACTCAGTCTGTAAGTTGAAAATATTCTATATCCTAAACTGAGACTGGCATTTATTTACTTATTCAACACATAGTTATTAAAGGCTTCCATATTTATTGAGGCACTCTTCTAGGAATTAAAAATGTAATGTAAGTCCAAAGGATACAGTCCTGCCTTTATGGACCACAGGCAGCAGAAACTAATCACACAAACAAACATAATCATGAATTCTGATAAATAAGTATACTAGAAAATCATGAAATGTTAAAATGAGTTAAAATGAGTTTTTCCCATGACCTGGTATGGGGAAAGGGGGGAAAGCTTCCCTGAGGAAGTGATGCTTACACTGACAGCTCCAGAGCAGTTAGGTACCAACACAGGGAAGAAGTAATGGGGAAGCATATTCCACTCAGAGAGAACCATACAAGTAAAGGTCCAGGGAGGGAACATGACAATTTAAAAAGCTGAAAGCAAGCTAATGTAGCTGAGGTTCATAAAGGGAAGAGGGTGCAAAATTAGGTAGGTTCAATGGGTAGGTAAGAACCAGATCACTCAAGGGCTTCTAGGAAGAGCAAGGGGGAGCTAGTGACAGATTTGGACTGAGAAATTCTCATGTTTGTCTTTTTAAAGGTTCTTTCACTTTGGTGATGGGTAAAGTGGATACAAAGAGACTGGTTACAAGTGTATTAACCATGTGTTCTGATATTTTGACATTTGGAGCCTGGCTGACTCTGGAGAGACTACCCCTCCCAGAAGTAACCAATGTTTAGAGATGTATAGGGATCACTTGTAAATGCTCTTCTCATATACAAACCACCAATCCAAAGGCCAAGCCCCCAACCACTTCCTTTATTGATCTCCTATACTCCAGGCCACTATCCATCTGGCCTAATCACCTCACGACCAGGTACCAGATAATAAAGACAGCTCCTTGCCCTGGAGCCCACAGAAATTATTCAGACTAGCCAATCCTAAATCTCCTTACACTGCTTCACCCATTACCTCCCACAAAAACCATAATAAAGTCTCCTGCCTCCATTGTATTCTTGCTCCCTCTCTCTCCTGATCAATCCTAAGGTTTCCCCATGTAGGCCCTCTGAGTGGCATGCCAGACCTCCAATTTCTGGAGTTCTCTGACTATAAACTTCTTCGTATATGACAGTCATTTCTGTGTCTGCAGGTCTTACCATAGCTGATTAAAACAAATCCTAGGTATATTTTAAAATGCAAGACCATGGTGGTGACATGTGACTTCTGATGGTAGTTTGGACTAGGATGGTCTCAGTGGAGAGAAAGAAAAATAGTTAGAGAAGTAAAATGGATTGAATAAGAGGGTGAGGAAGAAGGAGGTATCTAGGATGATTTCTGGGTTTATGCTTTTTTGAATTAAATGGATGATGGCGCCATGTACAAAGGGAGGAAATCCAGGAAGCGGACCAGGTTTGAGAGGAAGAATGATGAGTAAAATGTGCCTTCAAGACAACCAACTGTAAATGTTGCATGGACAGTTGGATTTAAGCTCACACTCAAGGAAAGGAATTCCTACCACCCTTGTCCTTCTACCCACAGATGAAGACTCCAAGGCAGTGTTGTTTATAGACTGAATTTTTTCCCCAATATATCACATCTCTGGTTGATGTAAATGACACTTTAAAATGAGAAACATTACTATATTTATATCTTTCTCATCTTGAAAAATTAATTTTCATATGCTGCAAATGCTATTTGATACACATCTGTCTGCCTGCTGTCCATGTCAAACTAAAATCCATATTCATAGTGAAATATTTTCTGAACTTCAGCCAAATTGCTTTAAAGTACTCTTCATTCTATGAGCCATAAGGATAGTACCTCTAATGTGACAAGAAATCACACCATCAGGTTCTCCTGATTCACCCTATTAATTGCACTTACTTGATTCACACTGCAACACTAGTTGTTCGCAGACTGATCTTTAAATTTATGGGATGAAGAAGATAACAGTTATGGGGGAAATTCCAAGTTTGCTCAGTTATTCTTATAATTGGCTAGTCTTTTCCTAGTCTCAGGATAAAAATAGGGAGACCAACAGGGTGACACAAATATCTCCCCCTCCCTTGAAATGCAAACTGCAGAGATGCTAAAATAAGGACTCTGTTACTTGTTATTACCAAGGAGGTTTGAAGATTGTTTTCTCTCTTTATCTGTGTTTTGAGAAGTTTTAACAAAAGTGACTTCTGAGGTTGTTATCTAGTTCAGTTTTGCATAAGGGGCTAAACTGAATGAAAGAAAGAAGTTTACACCCTTTCAGAAGGAAGCAAAACTATTTCAAGGTAACTAATCATAGTCATAGGATCCTGATCTTGGATTATGTGAGAAGACTAAATTGCCTGCAAGCAGCAGCTGTTACTTGGGAAATATAGCTGCCTGAGTATGGAAAGATAAGGAAGGACCTAACCAGTTTTTATACTGTCTTAATGGGATACTAGCCGAAGGATGCAACTGGTGGTCACATCCATGAAGCCTTATTGACCCCAGGGAAATCTGACAGCTTGGAGGAAGGTCACATAGTCAAAACAAGCCAGGCACCTAGTCCACAACTGGAGAAAGGAGAAAAGAATTCCAAACCCATTTTCTCTTGTTTCTTACTTACTATGGAGCAAGAAGGGGACATCTACAACATACTGTCATGTTGCTTAATAATAATGGTAACAATAATAATAAAAACAACAACAAAACAATAATAATTATATAATTACTATTAACCTTTTAGAGACCTTACAGTGTACTGGCACTGTACCAAATGGATTTCCTTAAGTTATCTCATTAGTCTTCTTTACAATCCAATGAGGCAATTACTGCCATTATCTTCATTATAGAAAAATAAAGGCAATATATGTTTATGTATATTTTTTCCCAAAATTATCCATCAGAAAAAAAAGCTGCTTCCTGTTCAATTCTAAAGAAAGTCCTCTCATATTAAAAGGCATTGTTTTAGTTACCAAATTTTGAACATCAGAATAGTATGAGAAAAACATATTAATGTGAAGACATATTTACCTGATCACAATTGTGCTAGTTTTGAATGCTCATGAAGGTAGTTTCATAGAAGTAGTTACTTCCAGGGGGCAACTAATAAAGCTCATGATTCAAGTCCTTTTAAATCACTCCATGAATGTGTTGTAAGCATGATTGTTCACCCAAAGAATTTAAAAATCCACTTTCCTAATGTTAGGCAAATATATATACTTACAGAGTGGGATAAAATTTCTAGTGACATTATGAAACCAATTCAAAACTTTTGGATTCTTGTGTAATTTGGATGGATGTGAAGGTAAAACCACAAAAATTGTGGGCAGCCACTCAGAAAGCAGGTGAAAAGCAACACAGAGACTGATGTCAAAGGGCTTGGGAAGAGTTTGAAATCTAAGTATTTCATGAAGTATGAGACTGAAAAAAGCAAAGCTTCTAAACAAATAAGTTATTTCATATATTATAGAATTTTAAATATGTGCATATAACTAAATGTGCAAATATTGCAAATTATGTCTTACAATTGAATCTTTTTTTCTTAGGTTTATATATTTAAGTTGACCAAAAACATATTTTTAATGTCCTTTCACTGTAAAGCTAAAACTTCACCTTATTTCCAGGTTTGTTTAATTTGAGCATCTGTGGTATTTTCCCCAAGGTCCCCACCCAGTTATGAAGGGGTAGAGGCAGAATTTGAACTCAAGTCTTCTGAATCTAAAACGTGCCCTTATTCATTCTTCTTTATTGTGTTGTGTATGACCCTTAGATTTTTCTTCATATTTTTAAAAATAGTGTGATGGTTAATTTTATGTGTAACTTGGCTGGACCATAGTGCCCAGTCAAATATCATTCTGGATGCTTCTATAAGTGTGTTTTTGGATGAGAGTAACATTTAAATCCATGAACTCTGAGTAAAGCCAATTGTCCTACATAATTGGGCCTCATCCAATCAGTTGAAGGCCTGAATAGAATAAAAGATTGATTCCCCTGAGTAAAAGAGTATTGAACTTGAACTATAACACTGACTCCTTCCTGGGTCTTCAGCCTGATGGCCTTTGGACTTAAGCCATAACGCTGGCCCTTTTCTGCCCTGCAAATTTTGGACTTGCCAGGCTCCATAATCACAAGAATGGATTCCTTAAAATAAGACTCTCTATATTTGTCCTATTATAAACAGATCCTATTGGTTCTGTTTCTCTGGAAATTCCTGACTCATACAGATAGAAACCATGTTCTGAATTACTTTGAGATTCTCTGCTTTAATCCTTTATTTCCATAGCAATTTTTGGCACAAGTATTCACAATGCTTGTTTGTAGACTTAAATTTAGTAAATATTACAAATACATTTTCTCTTAGACTACTTAAGGCTTTCATGATGCAACTGTTGCTAATAAATACTTTTATTCCCCTCCCACTTCATGGGTGTTTAAAAAAAAAAAAAAACAGCTTTGCTAATGCATAGACATGGACTTCCCTAGTTTTTCTCCTCCTCTCCTAGAATGCACCAGCTTGGCTCCCAAACTTTCTGGTTTCTTCCAGATGCAATGAAGTTCCCTAAAGAGTGTGAGCTATTCAGGAAAGTTGAATCAGAGGACAGGAATAGATTTTCAGAACTTCAGCAGAGATTCAGTTGTATCACACTCAATTTCTCTGATATGCAAGGCACTGGGGTAGGCCTAAATAGAATTCAAAGATGAACATTCATGGCATTGTTATTATTACTCATCCTCCCATGTTAAGAACCTTGGAGGTTTAATAATAATAAAAATAACTGCAACTATATAATTGACACCAGCTACCATTCTATGTGTTTGTTATCTTAAAATTTTCTTTAATGTTTAAATGAACCCTATGGTATATAAAGGATTACTATTATAATTCCAATTTTACAAAATCTCAAGTGAAGTAACTTGTCAAAGATTATATGGTTAGTAAATGGCCAAGTCAGTGTTCAAAATCCAGGGAAGCTAGTACCCAAGTCCATGCTCTTCATCACTAGGCTAGCTGCCTCTGTTTATTGCTTTCCTCTCCTCTCTCTACTCCCAGAGCTAATCTGTCCCCACATTTTATATAGAAGAGACATGCCTCCAGGAGCTTTAGCTAATACATTTGTGAATTAGAAAATAGGGGTGGAAATAATTAGAGTATTAACTCTTATCTTTTCACAAAATACAAATTCCTTTCAATATCTGATGAAAGCTACAAATCCTCTTAACATAGTCACAAATTTTACCTACAACTTTAGGAGATTCACAGCCTATCCAGACAGCAGGACCAAACCCTTGAACCAGGCAAATGTGAATACAATTGATGAATGCTTCCTTAAATTAAGGACTAGATTTTGAGCAACAGTGGCTACAGAGATTAATAGTGCTCACTATGAAAGTAAGTGATCAGCCTCGTGTAGACTAGCATGGGATGCCAAACAGCTGGCACAACACTGGGGGAAGAAAATAAGGCAGAACCAGTACAAAGTAGGAGGAAGAGAACCTGGGTGGCGTCAATATTGACACACCCACAGTATTTCTGGCCTACACCATGCTTATAAACGTAGACTGTTTATGCTGGCTGCCAGTGAAGCAAGATGGCAAAAAAAGCAGTGATTCCCTCTGACCCCCAACTCTGAATATGCCACAAAAGCAAGAGACTGGCTAATGAGTCTCCGGATAGTGAGGAGTATTTAGGGAGGCAGACATACTGGAGTCCCAGTTTGGTGAGGAACTGATAGCCTAGCACAAAGGAGAGCCAGGTATCAGGGATAGAAAGAGTTTAGAAGTAGCATTTTTTATTTGCTTTTTCTGTATGGTCAGCATTTTCCTAGGCCTGTCCTATGGCCACTGTGGGAGAAACAAATAGCAACACCTAGCCTGAGGATGGAGTAAGGTCAGGACAGTCGCAGATCCTTGGTTGGAATGAGGGGTAGATGTTTACTGGTGCAGTTAGGCTAGCTGGCCCCTGGGCTGCTTCTCTCCCCACTCCGCTATGGGCCAGACAATTACAACATAGGGAGGTAGCCTTGAGGGAGCACAGACAGGACTTTACTGGGAGGTTGCCTGAGGGGCAAGGCCCCAGGTGTGTGTGTGTGTGTGTGTGTGTGTGTGTGTGTGTGGGGAAAGATACAAGGGACTTTATACCCTTGCCTATTCATTGAGGTGGACACCAGCTAAGGCCTGTACTTCCTGTAGATCCATCCCCTCATGTACACAGTACCAGGAGAGCCATCTGCTAGACCACAGTGAACATGAACTCTCAGAGGATAAAATAAGACACCTGAGGAGCACAACTACTGTAAAAGAAAAACAACAAATTAAAGAACCTGTATAAGAGAAAGGAGAATTAATATTGGTCAGATTGAACAAGAATTTAAAATATACAGAATAAAAATCCTTAGAGATATAAAGAAGAACGTTAGAAAACATGAAACAGGAAAAGCAATTGGAATGAAAACCAATCAGAGACACTGGATATAAAAAAACATTGTTAAAATAAACAATTCAGTTAATTAACTGAATGGCAGAATAAATAGATCCAAAGAACAAATTGATGAGTGGAAAAACCAGGTTGAAAAATATCAGAAAGGCCTAAAGAGAGAAAGAATAAAAAAAGAATTTAAAAGATATGGAGGAAAGTAGTTTAAATGTCAAGTTCTATATAATAGAAGCTCTAGAAAGAGATAAAAGTGATTGGGGATAGGAGGGCAGGGCAGGAAATACTGGAAGAAATACTGACCAAGAATGAAAGAAAGATGTAAGACCCCAAATATAAAGGACTCACAGAGAATAGGACTCACAGAAAAACAGAAGAAAAAACCTACAATTAAATTCATTATGGTGAAATTTGAGGACATCAAAGACAAAGAGAACATTTGAAAGGCCTCCCAGTGAGAGGAGCAAATCACTTGCAAACAGACAGAACCAGACATAATCAGACTTCTCAAAAACAACACAACATAAGAAGATAAGGGAGTAATGCTGGAAAACATTTATTGAAGCTAGGATTTCATATCTAGCTAAATTTTGTTTGAATGTGAGAGCACAGTAAAGATATTCTCAAGTATAATCAAGAAGCTTACCACAGGAAGACCCTCTATGAGAGCACCCTCAGGAGAAATGATCCAATGAGAAACAAATTCAAGCATCAAGAGAGGGCAAGAAATAGCATTGATAACAGTAAACATTATTGTTTGTTAAACCAGTGGACTCCAAAGTGGGACAAGTGAAAGCTAGGCCAACATAAGAGGTGGTGGTGTTCGATGGTTATATGTCAACTTGGCTAGGCCACAGCACTCAGACATTTAGTCAACTGTGTCTGGACGTTGCTGTGAAGGTATTTTTCTAGGTGATCTTAACACTTAAATGAGATCATTGAGTAAAGCGGATCATCTTCCATAATGTGGGTGGACCTCATCCAATCAGTTGAAGGCCTTAAGAAAAAGACTGACTTCCTCCAAGGAAGAAGAAATTGTGCCCGAATGCTGCCTTTGGACTGGAACTTCAACATCAACTCTTCCCTGAGTCTCCAGCCTACCAGGCTCCCTGCAGATTTTGGACTTGTCAGCCTCCACAATTGTGTAAACCAATTCCTTAAAAATCTCCCTCTCTCTCTCTCTCTCTCTCTCGGTCTGTTTTTCTGGAAAACCTTGAGTAATGTAGGTGATGTGCTATAGGAAAACAGGAAAATGCTTACTTATATTTATTTTTAAAGCTCGTTTCTAAAATAAAATAATCTCTCATAGTGAAACTTTTATAATGTGCACAGCCTATTAATATAGTATACGTTATATAATTTAAAATCAAGTATATGTATGTGTGCATGCCTCAGTTTTGTTTTTGTTTTTGTTTTTTACTAATACAGGCACATGATCAAAAAAGTTTGTAGATCACCAGTCTAAACAATGACTAAGTAACATTTCCATAAAAGTGCGTAATGGAAACTAGAGATTACGCCAAAATGTAGGGGAGGTGGGAGAGAGAAGTAGAGCCCAACAGGAAGGAATGCAAACTAAGGTGCTTATTTTATTCTAAGAAAAACCAGAGACACTGATAAGTTCAAGATATTGATAGAGGAAGATAAACATTTTTATAGTGATTGTAAACATCATAATTTATATAAAAATATAAACATATACAACTTTTTCTAAAGTATATGAATTTAAGATTTCAATAAAAGCAACCTGAAGTGTTGATAAATGAATATATGCATGGACACCCATAAATGAGTCCTAATATTAGATGGCAACAACTGAAGTGGTTGCAAATATGGAGTGTGTAAAACACGGGAGAGAAGAAAACGTAAGAAAGAGCTTTTATTTATATTTAATTTTATCTCATACATGTTAATCACTATCTTTGTGGATGTGGCTGTATAATGTAAAATATTAGTAAAACAGAATAAAGGTGAAATTTATTAATAAAAAATAGGTATACATTTGGATAGAAGGTTTTGTTTTTTTAATGCAGACTACTACCACCTTGGAGAATAATGCCTATGCAGAGTCTATTCCTACCTGAGTGTGCTACTCATCACACTTTCTTTTCCCGGCAAACTCCTATTCATTCTTTATGTCCAGAGCCACCCTCTGTCACAGAGGGTCCCTTCTAAGGACTCTGGCCAGCAAGTACCTTCAATCTCCCCTCCATTTACAGGAACTGGCCCCACAACACATCTGTGCTAACTTACAAGTTCCAGACACCTTGGTTACCTATGATTAATCCAGAACTAGACTGAACTGGAACCAAAGTTAAACTAGATTCTGTCTCTCTGAAATTTGAATTAAGAAACACTAATGAAATTCTCTTTATCAATAGAAACAAAGAAGCTAACTTGGGATCTATGGGATAGGCAGGCACCTTCCTCCTAGAACCAGAGGAAGAGATTTCATCCTTGCTTAGCTTTGCTACTGGAGGCATTATATGAAGAAAGAGAGAGAGAGAGAGAGATTTATTTTAAAGGTTTCTTTTCTTAATGTTTGCTTATTTGTTTATTTATTTATTTTTGAGAGAGAGAGCAAGCAGGAAGGGGCAGAGAGAGATGGAGATAGAATCTCTGCACTGGTAGTGTGGAGCCCAATTTGGGGCTCGAACCCAGAAACTGTGATATCGTGACCCGAGATGAAACCAAGAGTTGGAGGCTTAACTGACTGAGCCACCCAGGCACCCCAAGCTTTATTTAGACTGTAAGGAACTTCAGTGTTTGTGTTTTTTTTCTCAACTTTTAAATGTGGAAAATTTTAAACACACAAAAAGTTGAAAAAAGAATACACTAAACACCTACATACCCTTCCCCTAGATTAGTAATATTTTACCACATTTGTTTGCTTAATCCTCCTCCTTTCTCTCTCTCCATCCATACATAAATATATGTATATATGTATTTTATATATTATATATATACATATATACGTATGTATACGTACACACACATTTTGAGCTGAAACATTTGAAATTAAATGACAGATATCACAACCCATGAATCATTATCCCTAAATACTTCAGCATGTTTATCTTAAGAATATTCTCCTTCATAATCTCATGGCAAAAATTATCAAAACCAAGAAATTTAACTCATTATCGTCTAATATACAATCCATATTCTGATTTTACGATTTGATGTGAAAATGTCTTTTAATACTGTTTTTTAAATTTCTGGTCCAGAATCCAATCAAAGCTTTAGCATTGTATTTGCCTGTTACGTTTCTTTAGTTTGTTTAAACACGGAATAGCCTACCTTTTTATTTTTGTTTTTTATGACATTATTTTTTTCAGAGCCCAGGTCAACTGTCTTACAGGATATCTATTCTATATTCTCAGTTTCTCTGGTTGTTTGCTCATGAGTAGAGTCAGAATATTGTAAGAGTATTACCAACAATGCTCTATATTCTTTTTTTTTAAATGTTCTATATTCTTTATAGCATTGCGTAAGGTGACCTTATCTTATTACTGGGGAATCTAAATTTGACCAATAGTAAAGGTATCTTTTCCTTTTATAACTAGAAAGTAATCTGTGGGGTGATACTTTGAAACAGTGTGAATAACCAGATCCCCAATAAGGTTTTACCCAGTGGTTTTAGGATATATTAGAATCTATTTAACTATAGGATCTTGCTTTAATTAATTATTAAATTAGGAGCTGCAAAATGATGATTTTTTCTAATTCCATCTACGTATTAGTTGGCATTCTTCTTTAAAGAAAACCTTTCTTTTTCTTCCATACCACCCCCCCTTTATGACTCATGGATTTTTTTTAATTCAATGTGTTGCAACCCATTACAAATATTACGCTTGATGGTACTCATAATGTCCCAAATTTGGCTTTTATTACTGAATCTCAAAGACTCTAGGTGTTACAACAAGGGAAAAAGCAAAATATAATGAGCAGAACACAGGCTTTCAAGTTAACCAGCTCTTCAGGAAGTTGCCACTTACTAACAGTGTAGCAATAAGCAAGTTATTTAAATCCACAGAGCGTCCATTTCTTCACCTACAGAATAATTCGAATAATACCTACCAAATAGGACAGGAACCACATCTGTTTAGTTCACTGCTGCATCCCCACTATCTTAGTCATTCAGGAGATACTTAAACACCTGTTGACTGTGTCAAGGATCTAGCACAGTGCCTGCTACCTAATAGTAGCACAATAAATGAGTTGATTTGTTTAGTATTGTTGTTGTTCATATTTATATGCTAGGATATGAATTTATTAATTATTATTGAGATCTCTTCATGTGTAAACCACTGTACAGGCCGTTAAGAAAGAACTAGAGGGTAAAACTATATCCAGTTCAACTTAGCAATGAAAACTACTAATACTAACGATTATTAGTATTGTTACAACGATGACTAACATTTGTAGAGTGCTTACTATGTGACAGACATTGTTCTAAGCTCTAAACTCATTCATTCCTCTCAACAACCAGATGGGTTAAGTGCTATTATTGTCCCAATTCTAAGATTGGGAAGCTGAGGCCAAAAAAGCCTAACATGCCACATAGCCAGTAAGTGGAACCCAGATTCCCATACTGGCAATGTGGTAGCAAAAGTGTTCTTGTACCCACTATGCTACACTAAAGCAAGGAGAGCTTTTAAAAATACATTAAATAAAAGCAGAAGGTGTTCTTTATACCAGACATGGTATAGAGGAGCACATGACAATTATTTGAAGGACACACTGTGCTAGCCAAGAACTGACAATAAAAATATAAAACTCTTGTCCTAAAATCTAGTAGCATCATAATTTGTTTAAAACGCTCACATTCTGGGGGCGCCTGGGTGGCGAAGTCGGTTAAGCGTCCTACTTCAGCCAGGTCATGATCTCGCGGTCCGTGAGTTCGAGCCCCGCGTCAGGCTCTGGCCTGATGGCTCAGCCTGGAGCCTGGAGCCTGTTTCCGATTCTGTGTCTCCCTCTCTCTCTGACCCTCCCCCGTTCATGCTCTGTCTCTCTCTGTCCCAAAAATAAATAAAAAACGTTGAAAAAAAAATTATAAAAAATAAAAAACGCTCACATTCTGGAAGATGCTGAGACCATTGCAAATGAGGTCCTCATTTCCAGAACTTAAGGAACTAAAGGCAATTTCAGCCTTAGAAAATTAGAAGTAGATGCCAGTTCTTATCTTCATCTGGTGTTTTATGGCAGCCATTCAGTGATATACACGGTTATGTCTGAATAACCCACCAGATGGTCCAGCTGTGAGAATGTTATTGTTTTCTACCAATTTATATTTTTCCCATGGTTTCACAAGTTCTAGTTCTTGAACCATCAAAAGACACCCCGGCTTTTCCCTTAAGCTATGACAAAATAATAGGTTTCCCAAATCCATCACAAAAGTTTCATTAGATCTATAGGTGAATTCACAGGCAAATGTCAGTGTTTTCTATAATCTCTTTTAAAGTCTGCATGTTTAGTTTATAGGACCTTTGTCTTACAAGAGGGACTAAAGGGTTGAGAGAAAGTTTTCATACGAGCCGGCTGTGTGCCATTGCTACCACTGTCAATTAGTTAGTGCACTTTGTGAAGAACAATTCCTACGTCTCAAAGGCCTTTTTGTTATTCCTCTTTACACTCTTACCTTCTTCAGTGTTATGTGGAATTGTTTGCCTAATGGTATTTGAGTGAGCATACTGGTCATTCATAGGCACTATATGTTCATAGCTATCTGTATCCTACAAGAAAGATAAGCAATAAGAACTCACACAGTGTGAATTATAGTCTAATAATTAGTATCTTGTGCATTAGGAGATGCAGGGCTCAGGGCTATGCAGCCATTCAAACAGTTAAGCATGAATTACCACACTACAATTCAGGGCCTGAAGCCTATTCTATACATAGAAGCAGATGTCTCTTTTGCTAGAAGAGGGAAGCCAGTAGTAATCTGAACAGAAAAAAGTCGTTTGTTTTTTTTTTAAGTTAGAGTGACCCTATTATTGCCAATGCACCCAGAACTAAGGCATATAATATTATCTAAATCCCCCTGAAGCAGCCCTTACATTGACCCAAATTTCATCAGAGCCTCCCTATGGTATCTGCAGGGCCAGCAATGGATTCCCGCATCCATCCAGCACATGTAATTTCCCCTGTACCAGCGCAAAGGAGTCCTTTTAACAATTATAAAACACACCACAAAACAATGTCCACCCAAAGATTCTACTGGAAGCTACATTTGAGTGTATGTATGCGTGTGTGTGTCCGCCCAAAAATAATTCCTTTATGGCGTTTCAGGGAAAATAGGCATTCTAGAAACTTCTTAACACAGCCTACAAGGTCCTACACCACCTGGCCCCAGCCTCTGTTTCAGGCCCAGTTAGTCTGCATTCTCTCCAGTCTCACACTGTTCCAGCGACATTGTCACATTGTTCCTTACACAAGCCAAGCATACACTTCTACCAGGGTATTTGTCCTTCCTTCTGCCTGGAAGACTCTTCAATCAGATGTCTTCATGGCTTGATTATGTCACTTCATTTAGGTCTCAGCTCAAATGTCAAACCCCTTAGAGATGAAGGAAAGATGTAGAATAAGGACAGAAAAAGAAATTTCAGAGAGTCCTTTCTAAACCAAAATTCATCATAGCATCTCATGCCATTCTTTTGTTTGTTTCTTTACCTGAATTATATTCCATCCAAGCACTTATCACTACTGATATTAAATTATATATTTATGTGTTTGGGTCTGTTTCTTTCATGATAAGCTCCATGAAGCCAGCTTTTTTTTTTTTTTTTAATCATTTTGTTCATTGTTTTCTGGCTTATACCTCAGCCCTTAGAAAAGTGCATAACACATAGTAGGCCATAAAATATTTGCTGAATGGAAGAATGAATTAATGTGCTCCCAGTTTCATGGAATAGAAAAACTAGTATTTTCTTTTTTTCTTCTAAAGAAATGGAAACATGAAACCTTCAACTCAGTCGTTTGAGTGCTTTCGTCTATATCCCCTTTCCACTTGAATGATTAACTAGTTTGTGATGTAATGGTGGAGGCATACCTCCAAGGATTTGCCCTGGAAATGGACAAAAAGTCTGATGCCTCTTTCCATTTACAGAAACCATAGGCTGGGTTGAGAAGCAAAGTTTCTCTGACCTGAGCCCTTTCTAAAATGTAATCTTGAATTCTGAAGTATTAAAGAAAAGCTGTCATTTCAAAGCTTCTGTTGGTTCTTTGTAGAGCTTAAAAAAGAAACCCAGGGAAACACATTAATGGGATTTTGACTATGAATGACAACACAATGAGTTTATCCTGGAAGGAGACTGTTGAGGCTAAGGAAACTAAACTGCTCAGCATAAAAACTAACAAAAACTTCCTGTTGGCACCAAAATTTCAAAAAGGAAGACTTCTACACTTGAGGAAGAAGGAAGATGGGGAAGTACCTCTGTTAAGAGAAAGAAGATGGGGAAGTACGTCACACACACAAAAAAATGGTGACAGCCAAAGAGTGAGACAGTGAGAATACAAAAAGGAAATGTTAGTCCCACTTTACCTATGCATTTAGATTCAAAAATCCTAAGTAAAATATTAGTAAACCAATTCTATAATGTTAAATATATTTAATACATGAAATGAATTGTTATTTAATTGGTTAACTGTATTAAATAAAATAAATTTAAAATAATATGTCATAATCATTAATGCAGGTGACATCATCAGAAAGTCAATATCAGAAAATTATTGAGGATATAATGTACAGCATGGTAATATAGTTAACAATACTGTACTGTATATTTGAATGTTGCTAAGAGAGTAGATCTTAAAAGTCCTCCCCAGGAAAAAACATCGGTAACTATGAGTAGTGATGGATGTTAAATAGACTTACTGGGATGGCCATTTTGTAACCTATACAAATATCAAATCCTTATGTTGTACACCTGAAACTAATATAGTGTTATATATCAATTATATCTCAATAAAAAAGCATTTCTAAAACTATATATCATTGTAATTTGTGACATTAATAGACTAAAGGAGAAAAATCGTGTAATTATCTGAATTGACACAGAAAAACATCTGATGAGGGTTAGTCTATTAAGATTTTTAAAAATGGGGGGGCACCTGGGTGGCTCAGTCGGTTAGGTTTCGACTTTGGCTCAGGTCATGATCTCGCGGTTCGTGAGTTCAAGCCCTGCATCAGGCTCTGTGCTGACAGCTCAGAGCCTGGAGCCTGTTTCAGATTCTGTGTCTCCCTCTCTCTCTCTGACTCTCCCCCGTTCATGCTCTGTCTCTCTCTGTCTCAAAAATAAATAAACGTTAAAAAAAAAAATTAAAAAAAAAAGATTTTTAAAAATGGGAAAAAACTAGAAACAGTAAAGAATATTCTTGGTAAAATTTATATAACAAAACCCCTAATACTATACTTAATGAAGAAACTTAGATGCATACCTTTTAGAATTGGGAACAACATAAAGATATCACTATTACTTATATTGTTGAATACAGTATTACAGGTCATGAACAATATGATAATGAAAGAAAAATAAGGAAAATATGTTTGCTGATTATTACATGATATTTCCCTTTTCATACTGCTTTAGTTGCAACCCACAGATTTTTATACACTTCATTTTCATTTTCATTTTCATTGAATTAGCAACATTTTCTAATTTTCCTCATGACTTCCTCTTTGACCCAGGCATGCGTTCTTTAGAGGTATGTTTGTTCACTTTCAAATATTTGGGGGATTTTCCAGATATTTTTTGTTGTTGATTTCTCATTTAATTCTATTGTGATTAGAGAACTTACTTTGTATGATTTTAATTATTTTAAAATTGCTGAGGTTTGTTTTATGGCCCAGAATATGGTCTATCTTGGTGAACATTCCATATGAGATTGAAAAGAATGTGTATTCTGCTATTGTTGAGTTTAGTGTACTATAGATATCAATTAGGTCAAGTTAGTTGATAGAGTTCTTCAGTTCTTCTATATCCTTATTGGTTTCTCTGCCAACTTGTTCTATTAATTATTAAAAGAGAAGTGCCAAAGCCTCCAAGCATAATTGTGGGTTTGTCTAATTCTCCTTTCATTTCTATCAGTTTTCGGAGCTCAGTTGTGAGGTGCATCCATATTTAGGATTGTTGTATCTTCTTTGTGAACTGACCCCTAATCATTATGTAATATCCTTCTTTATTGCTGATAATAATCCTTGCTCTGAATTTTATTGAATATGATATTAATATTACTATTCTAGTTTTCTTTTGATTAGTGTTTTCATGATAAATCTTTTTCCATTCCTTTGCTTTCAACCTATCATTATTATTGAAATGAATTTCTTGTAGACAGTTGGGTCATTTTAAAAATTCATTCTGTCCAAGACTTCTAGGAAAAGAGCAGAGCAGAAAAGTCCTGAGCTCACCTTGTCCCATAGACACACCCCGGTAACAGCAACATCTGTGCAACTAACTCCAGCAGAACAGACTTTCCATGGTTAATAGTAGAATGGAGGACACATTGAAAAGGGCAGGAGTGGGAGAGACACGGTTGAAACAAAACCTCTAGTGAAACTATGAACAAATGGAAGGGATACCACAGATAGTAAGAGGATCAGACCCCACATCAAGCACCCCATGCACGAGGGACCCCCACTGGAGAGATGAGTCCCCATAAATTTGGCTTTGAAAACCAGTGGGGCTTAACTTCATGAATTTTTACAATAAGCGGGGCTTAACTCTGGTTACTTTATAATCAGCAGGAGGAGAAACAGGAAACTGAATCCCTGCCCTTAAAGAGCCAGCATAACAAATAAACCAGCCAAGACACAGCATATATAAGCAGCAGTTTGAAAAGTGCCCAGGGTACATTTTAAGATTTATTCACTAATATCGAAACAGATGCTGGAGGAGCAGGGATCTATAGGAGACTTCTCCAGCAACAAACATGCTGATGGGCACCATTTCTCCTCACATCTCCAGGCTAGATAACTGGATGTTTGTGGGAACCAGTGTGAACACTCTCGACCTGTCTTACCAGCAACATATGCACCAACCCCACATCCCCCTTCAGATCCACTTGATCTGACTTGCGGCACTTACTCCTGCCCAACACACCCAACAAGCAACCCCAGCAGGGACCAGCACCACTCCAAAGTGACTCCTGCCCTGAGGAAAGGAAAAGATAACCACACAAACCAGTGTGCGCACAGTCCCAAAAGCTGGGCTTTATAGTTAGCAGTGCAGAAAGAGCACCCTGCTGATCAGTGCAACTACTGTCCCAGCAGATGGACTGAGGACAGGCATCTGGTCTGACTGCCAGCTTCCCCACCAAAAAAAGTCTCTCAGGAGACAACACAGGAAGAGCATCCAGAAGTTTGATATGACTGCAGCATCAGCAAGTGGGCTAAGAGCAGGCATCTGTTCTGATTGCTGACCCTGCCCAACTACAAGCCCACAGCAGCCCTAGACAGGTCCCTTGCCTGTGGTGTGTCCACAACAGGCAAAGTGGGCCACTGCAGCCAGCTGGACTGATGGCAAATATATCTCATCCACAACAGGAGAGCACACGCAGCCCATATAGGGAACACCCCTGGAGTGTCTGGGTTGATAAACAAAGAGTATTGCACTACAGCCCACCATAAGACCTCTTCTTCAAAAGGCTGCTACTTTCAAGATCAGGAGATGTATCTGACCTTCCTAAAACATAGACACAAACACAGAGGCTTAGACAAAATAAGGAGGCAAAGGAATATGTCCCAAATGAATGAGCAAGACAAAACCACAGCAAAAGAGCTAAACAGAGATATGCAATATGCCTGATAAAGAATTCAAAGTAATGGTCATAAAGATACTTGCTGAACTTGAGAAAAGAGTGGAGGACCCCAGTGAGATCTTCAACAAAGAGATAGAAAAATTTTTTTAAAAGCCAGTCAGAGATGAAGAATTCAATAACTGAATTTTTTTAAAAGCTAGAGGGGATCAATAGCAGATTAGAGGAAGGACAGAGTGATGGAAAGCTACCAAACTGAAAAGCAAAAAAGCAAAAAGAATAAAAAATAAGAACTGGTTAAGGGAAATCAACATCATCATCAAGTGTAATAACATTTACATCATAGGGATCTCAGAAAGAGGAGAGAGAAGGAAGCAGAAAATTTATTTGAGGAAATAATAGCTGAAAACTTCCTTAATCTGAGGAGGAAAACAAACATCTAAAACAGAAATCACAGAGAGCCCCCAACAAAATCAATCCAAGGAAGTCTGCATCAAGATACATAATAATTAAAATGGCAAAAAAAAAATACATAAACAGAGAATTTTAAAAGCAGCAAGAGAAGAGAAAACAGTTACATACAAAGGAAATCCCATAAGGCCATCAGCTGATTTTTCAGCAGAAACTTTGCAAGCTAGAAGGAAGGGACAAGGTATATTCAAAGTACTGAAAGAAAAAATCTGCCTGGCAGAAATTCTACCTGGCAAAGTTATCATTCAGAATAGAAGGAAAGATGGGGCGCCTGGGTGGCTCAGTCGGTTGAGCGACCGACTTCAGCTCAGGTCATGATCTCATGGTTTGTGAGCTTGGGCTCCGCATCAGGCTCTGTGCTGACAGCTCAGAGCGTGGAGCCTGCTTCTGATTCTGTGTCTCCCTCTCTCTCTCTGCCCCTCCCCCACACACGCTCTGTCTCTCTGTCCCAGAAATAAACATTAAAAAAAAAAGAATAGAAGGAAAGATAAAGGTTTCCCACACAAAATTAAAGGAGTTCATCACCACTAAAGTAGCCTCATAAGGAATGTTAAAAGAATTCTTTTTGTGGAAAAAAAAAAAGCCATTATAAGGACTAAGAAAATTATGAAAAGAAAAAAATTACATAGGTAAATGCAAACATATATTAAAAGTAGTAGATTAATCAATCACTAGTAAAACTAGTATAGAGGCTGAAGCACAAAAGCAGTAAAATCAATTAAACCAGCCAAGTATGACATCATATACAGAAAAAGAGGGGTGGGCCTAAAGATTTAGTGTTTTTGGAACGGATTCAAACTTAAGTGATCATCAACTTAATACAGACTGCTATATGTATAAGATGTTATACATGAGCCTAACGGTAACCAAAATGAAAAACACATACACAGGGGTGCCTGGGTGGCTCAGTCAGTTAAGTGTCCGACTCTTGATTTTGGCTCAGGTCATGATCTCACAGTTCATGAGATCAAGCCCTGCATTGGGCTGTGCACTGACAGCATGAAGTGTGCTTGGAATTCTCTCTTCTCTCTCTCTGCTCCTCCCCTGCTCATGCTCTCTTTCTCTCTCTCTCTCAAAAAAATAAACATTTTTTAAAAAGATACCAAAAACATAGAAAGAGATCCACGCATAACCCTAAAAACAGCCATCAAACCACAGGGAAGAGAGCAAGAGAAAAAGAAAGGAGCAGAGAGAAAACAGCATACAAAAACAACCATTAAACAATTAACAAAATGGCAATAAGTACATAACTATCAATAATTACTTTAAATCTAAATGGACTAAATGCTCCAATCAAAAGACATAGGGTGACAGAATAGATTAAAAACAACAACAACAACAACAACAACAACAACAAGACCAATCTATCTGCTGCCTACAAGAGACTCATTTCAGACCTAAAGACACATGGAGACTGAAAGTGAAGAAATAGAAAACATTCACCATGCAAATGAAAGTGAATAGAAAACCAGGGTAGCAACACTTATACTGGCCAAAGTAGACTTAAAAAAAAAAGACATTTAATAAGAGACAATGAAGGACATTACATAATCATAAAGGGAGTAATCCAACAAGAGATTATAACAATTTAAATATCCATGCACCAAATGTGGAAGCACCTAAATACATAAAGCAACTGTTAACAGACATAAAGGAAGAAATTGACAGTAATATAATAATAGAAGATTTTAACACCCCACTTACATCAATGGATAGATCATCCAGACAAAAAAATCAACAAAGAAATAGTAGCTTTAAATGACAAATTAGACCAGATAGACCTAACAGATATATACAGAGCATTCCATAACAAAACAGCAGAATACACTTTTTCAAGTGCACATGGAACATTATTCAGAATAGATCACATATGAGGCCACAAAATAATTCTCAATGAATTAAAAAAAATTGAAATCATATCATGCATCTTTTCTGATCACAGCAGTGTGGAACTACAAATCAATCACACAAAAATCTGGAAAGATCAAAATTATATGGAGGTTAAATAACATGCTACTAATTAATCAATGGACCAATGAATAAAATCAAAGAGAAAATGAAAAAATACATGCAGAAAAATTAAAATGAAAACACAACAATCCAAAATCTTTGGGATGCAGCAAATCTGTTTTAAGAGGGAAATTTATAGCAATAAGGCCTAACTCAGGAAACAAGAGAAATCTCAAATATACAAATTAACCTTACACTTAAAAGAGCTAGAAAAAGAAGAAACAAAGCCCAAAGCCAGCAGAAGAAAGTAAATAATACAGATTGGAGCAGAAATAAATGAAATAGAAGCTAAGAGATCTCAGGAATAAGCCCATATTCATATGGTCAATTAATCTATGACAAAGGATGAAGAAATATACATGGAGAAAAACAGTCTCTTCAACAAATGGTGTTGGGCAAACTCGACAGCTACATGCAAAAGAATAAAATGGGACCACTTTCTTATACCATACACAATAATAAGCTCAAAATGGGTTAAAGATCTAAATGTGAGACCTGAGTCCATAAAACTCCTAAAAGAAAACACATGGCAGTAGTTAATTTGACATCAGCCGTAGAAACATCTTTCTAGACATGTCTCCTCAAGCAACAAAAATAAAAGCAAGAATAAACTATTGGGACTACACCAAACTCAAAAGCTTTTGTGCAGCAAAGGAATCTATCAACAAAGCAAACTACTTAATGGAAGAAGATATTTGCAAATGATATATCCAATAAGGGATTAATATCCAAAATATAAAAAGAACTTCTACAACTCAATACAAAAAAAGGTCCTATTAAAAATGGGTAGAGGTCTTGAATAGACACTTTTCCAAAGACATACAAATGGCCAAGAGACACATGTAAAGATGTTTAACAACACTAATCATCAGGGAAATATAAATTGAAACCACAATGATATGTCACCTTACACTTGTCAGAATGGCTACAATAAAAAATATATAACAAGTGTTGGTGAGTATGTGGAGAAAAAGGAACACTCATTTACTGTTGGTGGGAATGCAAATTGGTACAGTCGTTGAAAACATGGATGCTTTTCAAAATATTAAAAATAGAATTACCATATGATCCAATAAGGGTATTTACCCAAAGAAAATTAAAAGAATAATTAAAAAGATATATGCACTCCTATGTTTACTGCAGCATTATTTGCTATAGCCAAGATCTGGAAGCAGTACAAGTGTCCATCAACAGATGAATGGATAAAAAAGAGGTGGTATATATATACAATGGAATATTACTCAGCCACAAAAAAGGATGGGTTCTTGCCATTTGCAACAATATGGATGGACCCAGAGGATATAATACTAAATGAAACATATCAGAGAAAGACAAATGCTATATGATTTCACTCACGTGTGGAATATAAGAAACAAAACAAATCCACAAAGAAAAAAAAGATAACAAAACAAAACAAAAAAACAGACTCTAAAATACAGAGAAAAAACTGGTGGTTGCCAGAGGGAAATCGGGTTTGGGGTTGAGTGAAACAGACAAAGGGGACTAAGAGTACACTATGGTGTTGAGCACTGAGTAATGTATAGAATTGTTGAATTATATTATACATCTGAAACTAATACTATGTTAATTACACTCCAAAGTAAATATTTTAAAATAAATAATTTAAAGAAATAAAATAATTCTACCAATCTCTCTTTTTTAATTGGTATACTCAAACCATTTACATTTAATCTAATTAATTATATGATTGGGCAACAGTCAGCAATCTTGCTGCTGTTTGCTATTTGTTCCATCTGTTCTTTGTTCCTTTTTTTGCCTGCTGATTTATTTTTGCTTTGTAACTCCACAATTGGCTTTTTAAATCTCTTTTTAAATAATGCTAGTGCTTACCTTAGGGTTTATAATACACAACCTCAGATGATATGCTACAAGTTCAGTATAAGAAACTAACCTTATAATAGCATACTCAAAATTTCTTCCTCTCATCTTTTGTGCCACTATTTTTATATATCTTACTTTTACACATGCTTTTTAAGCCAAAATAAATTGCTACCTGTTTATAGTCAATTAAAAAAGAAAAAAAGTCTTTCTTATTTACTTTTATTTTAACCATTTCCAGAGATCTTCATTTCTCTGTGCAAATTTGGGCTTCTATATGCTCCTTCCACTTGAAGAACTTCTTTTAACATTTCTTGTAATGTAGGTTTGCTGGTAATTAATTCTCATTACTTGTTTTTGTTTGTTTTCATTTTTGGTAGCTATTTTCATTGAATTTTGGGTTGACATTTTTGTCTTTTAGCACTTTAAAGACCACATTGTCTTCTGGATTACATACTTTCTGATGAGAAGTCTACCGTTAAGGACTAAATTGCATCGCTCCAAAAATTCATATATTGAAGCCATAACCCACAGTACCTCAGAATGTGATTGTATTTGGAGACAGAGCCCTTAAAAAGATGATGAAGTTAAAATGAGGCCATTGGGGTAGGCCCTAATTCCATCTGACCAGTGTTCTTTTAAGAATAGGAAAAGTGGACACACAGAGAAGCACCAGGGATACATACATACAGAGGAAAGACCATGTGAGGGCAAAGCAAGAAAGCAACCACTGCAAGCCAAGGAGATAGATTGCAGAGGAAACAAACTCTGCCAGCACCTTGATCTTGGACTTCTAGTCTCTAAAACTGTGAGAAAATAAATTTCTGTTTTTTGAGCCACCCAGTTTGTGGCATTTTGATATGGCAGCTCTAGCAAACTAAAACACCTATGAATTCTTACTTTTAATCTTGTGTATGTAGGTGTGTTTTATTTATCTGGTACCTTTGAGGTTTTTCTTTTCATCGTTGATTTTTAGCAGTTTGAATATTATTGTCTAGATGTGGTTTCATCCTTCTTGGTATCTTTTGAGCTTCTTGGTGTGATATCTTTCATTATGATTTTTTTAAGTCTCAACCATTATCTCTTAAAAAATTTTTCTTTAACGTTTATTTATTTTTGAGACAGAGAGAGACAGAGCATGAATGGGGGAGGGTCAGAGAGAGGGAGACACAGAATCTGAAACAGGCTCCAGTCTCTGACCTGTCAGCACAGAGCCCGACACGGGGCTCGAACTCACGGACCGCGAGATCATGACCTGAGCTGAAGTCGGCCACTTAACCGACTGAGCCACCCAGGCGCCCCTCAACCATTGTCTCTTTAAATCTCTCTTCTGTCTCATCCTCACTCTTTTCTTCTTCTGAGACTCCAAAAATCACACATGTTAGGTTGATATTGTCCTACAGTTCTTAGATGCTCAGTTCTTGTTGTTTCTCCCTCACCTCCTTTTACTTTGTATTTCAGTTTAGGTAATTTCTATTGACCTGTCTTCAAGGTCACCACTCCTTTCTTCAGATGTGTTAAGTCTACTGATGAGCCTGTCAAAGGCATTCTTTATCTCTAGAACCATGTTTTTCCCCCTAGTATTTTCATTCAACTATCTCTTATGATTTCCATGTCCATGATATCCACCTTCTGATGGTGCATATTACACATTTTTCCAAGAGAACCTTATGTGGAGGGTGGCTTGCCAGGAGAATTTTCTCAATATTCCTTCTCCATCTTATGTGCAACTCTGAAAGGACTTGCCTTCTCCCCCAAAGACTACTGCTGCTTGTTAGTGCTTTCCAGTCTGTGGTTAGGGTGGGGTTAGGGGGAGACGGATTATTTATTGTTTTAGTCCAGCCCCAGTCTTAGGATCTCAGAGGTAAGACTTTCTTTTTTCTTTTTTTTTTAAATGTTTATTTTTGAGAGAGAAAGAACATGCATTTGAGCAGGGGAGGGGCAGAAAGAAAGAGACACAGGTTTGGAGACAGGCTCTGCACTGACAGTAGAGAGCCTAAAGAGAGCCTAAAGAGCCAGAAACTGTGAGATCATGACCTGAGCTGAAGTCAGCCACTTAAGTGACCAAGCCACCCAGGCGCCCCCAGATGTAAGACTTTCTTTTCTTTTTTCTCTTCTTTCTTTTCTTTTCTCTTCTTTCTTTTCTCTTTTCTTTTTCTTTCTTTCTTTCTTTCTTTCTTTCTTTCTTTCTTTCTTTCTTT
>NC_064809.1:70712451-70814229 GCF_023721935.1 Panthera uncia
TTTCTTTCTTTCTTTCTTTCTTTCTTTCTTTCTTTCTTTCTTTCTTTCAATCCAAGTTAGTTAGCATATAGTATAATAACGATTTCAGGAATAGAATTTAATGATTCATCACTTACATACACCACCCAGTGCTCATCCCATCAAGTGCCCTCCTTAATGTCCCTTGCCCATTTAGCCCATCCCCCCTACCCAACACCCTACTAGCAGCCCTCAGTTTGTTCTCTGTATTTGAGAATCTCTTATAGTTTGTCTCCCTCTCTGTTATCTGATTTTTGCTTCCCTTCCCTGTGTTCATCTGTTTTGTTTCTTAAATTCCACATATGAGTGAAATCATATATTTGTCTTTCTCTGACTTATTTTGCTTAGCATAATACATTCTAGTTCCATCCACGTTGTTGCAATTGGCAAGATTTCATTCTTTTTGATCACTGAGTAATATTCCATTGTGTATATATACCACATCTTCTTTATCCAATTCATCCACCGATGGACATTTGGGTTCTTTCCATACTTTGGCTATTATTAATAGTGCTCTTATAAACATTGGGGTGCATGTGCCCTTTCAAAACAGCACACCTGTATCCTTTGGATAAATACCTAGTAGTGCTGCAATTGCTGGGTCATAGGGTAGTTCTATTTTTAATTTTTTGAGGAAACTCCATGCTATTTTCCAGAGTGGCTGCACCAGTTTGCATTCCCACCAGCCGTGCACAAGGGTTCCTCTTTCTCTACATTTTCACCAACATCTATTGCTTTTTGTAGCCATTGAGTTGTTAATTGTTGCCATTCTGGCAGGTGTGAGGTCATATCTCATTGTGGTTTTGATTTGTATTCCCTCATGATGAGTGATGTTGAGTATTTTGTCATGTGTCTGTTAGCCATCTGGATGTCTTTCTTGGAAAAATGTCTGTTTATATCTTTTGCCCATTTCTTCACTAGATTATTTGTTTTGGGATGTTGAGTTTGATGAGTTCTTTACAGATTTTGGATACTAACTCTTATTTGATATGTCATTTGCAAATATCTTCATTCTGTCAGTTGCCTTTTAGTTTTGCCAATTGTTGCCTTTGCTGTGCAGAAGCTTTTTATCTTGATGAGGTCCCAGTAGTTCATTTTTGCTTTTGTTTCCCTTGCCTCGAGAGACATATCAAGTAAGAAGTTGCTGCAGCTGAGGTCAAAGAGGTTGTTGCCTGTTTTCTCCTCTAGGATTTTGATGGCTTCCTACCTTACATTTAGGTCTTTCATCCATTTTGAGTTTATTTTCATGTATGGGGTAAGAAAGTGGTCCAGTTCATTTTTATGCATGTCACTTTCCAGTTTTCCCAACACATTTGCTGAAGAGACTTTTTTCCTTGAGATATTCTTTCCTGCTTTGTCAAAGATTAGTTGGCCATACACTAGTGGGTCCTTTTCTGGGTTCTCTGTTCTGTTCCATTGATCTGAGTGTCTGTTTTTGTGTCAGTACCGTACTGTCTTGATGATTACAGCTTTGTAATATATCTTGACATCCAGGAATGTGATGTTTCCAGCTTTGGTTTTGTTTTTCAGGATTGCTTTGGCTATTTAGGGTCTTTTCTGGTTCTATGCAAATTTTAGGATTGTTTGTTCTAGCTCTGTGAAGAATGCTGGTGTTATTTTGATAGGGATTGTATTGAATATGTAAATTGTTTTGGGTAGCATTGACATTTTAACAATATTTGTTCTTCCAATCTCTGAGCATGGAATGTTTTTCCATTTTTTTGTATCTTCTTCAATTTCTTTCATAAGCTTTCTATAGTTTTCAGCATATAGATTTTTCACCTCTTTGGTTACGTTTATTCCTAGGTATTTTATGGTTTTTGGTGCAATTGTAAATGGGATCAATTCCTTGATTTCTCTTTCTGCTGCTTCATTATTGGTGTACAGGAATGCAACCGACTTCTGTGCATTGATTTTATATCCAGAGACTTTGCTGAATTCATGGATCAATTCTAGCAGTTTTTTGATAGAGTTATTTGAGTTTTCCACACAGAGTATCATGTTGTCTGCAAACAGTGAAAGTTTGACTTCCTCTTTGTTGATTTGGATGCCTTTTACTTCTTTGTGTTGTCTGATTGCCAAGGCTAGGACTTCCAACCCTATGTTGAATAACAGTCGTGAGAGTGGACATCCTTATTGTGTTCCTGACCTTAGGGAGAAAGCTCTCAGTTTTTCCCCATTGAGGATATGATATTAGTGGTGAGTTTTTCATATATGGCCTTTAGGATCTTGAGGTATGATCCTTCTATACCTACTTTCTTGAGGGTTTTTATCAAAAAAGATGCTGTATTTTGTCAAATGCTTTTTCTGCATCTATTGAAAGGATCGTGTTGTTCTTAACCTTTCTTTTGTTAATGTGATTAATTGATTGATTTGTGGATAATGAACCAACTCTGCATCCCAGAAATAAATCCCACTTGATCATGGTGAATAATTCTTTTAATGTATTGTTGGATCTGGTCTGGTAGTATCTTGTTGAGACCATTTGCACCCATGTTCTATACTTCTCATTTTTAGTGGGGTCTTTGTCTGGTTTTGGGATCAAGGTAATGCTGGCCTCCCAGAATGAATTTGGAAGTTTTCCTTCCATTTCTATTTTTCAGAACAGCTTCAATAGAATAGGTGTTAACTCTCTTTAAATGCTTGGTAGAATTCCCCTGGAAAGCCATCTGACCCTGGACTCTTGTTTGTTGGGAGATTTTTTATTCCTGATTTGATTTCTTTACTGGTTATGGGTCTGTTCAAATTTTCTGTTTCTTCCTGTTTCAATTTTGGTAGTTTATATGTTTCTAGGAATTTGTCCATTTCTCCCAGATTGCCCAATTTGTTGGCATATAATAGTCTCCTACTATTATTTGTATTTCTGCAGTGTTGGTTGTGATCTCTCCTCTTTCATTTGTGATTTTACTTATTTGGGCCCTTTCTTTTTTCTTTCTGGATAGGGGTTTATCAATTTTGTTAATTCTTCAAAGAACCACCTCCTGGTTTCATTAATCAGTTCTACCGTTTTTTGTTTTTGTTTTTTTGTATTTCTCTATCATTGATTTCTGCTCTAATCTTAATTAATTTCCTTCTTCTGCTGGTTTTGGGCTTTATTTGTTTTTTCCAGCTCTTTTAGGTTTAAGGTTAGGTTGTGTATTTAAGACCTTTCTTCTGGGGCGCCTGGGTGGCTCAGTCGGTTGGGTGTCCAACTTTGGCTCAGGTCATGATCTCGTGGCTCGTGAGTTCGAGCCCCGCATCGGGCTCTGTGCTGACAGCTCGGAGCCTGGAGCCTGTTTCAGATTCTGTGTCTCCCTCTCTCTCTCTGACCCTCCCCCGTTCATCCTCTTTCTCTCTCTGTCTCAAAAGTAAATAAACGTTAAAAAAAAAAAAAAAGACCTTTCTTCCATCTTTGGGAAGGCCTGGATTGCTATATACTTCCCTCTTATGACCACCTTTGCTGCATCCCAGAGGTTTTGGGCTGTCATATTTTCATTTTCATTGGCTTCAATGAATTTTTAATTTCTTAATTTCTCGGTTAACCCATTCATTCTTTAGTAAGATGTTCTTTAACCTCCAAATTTTTTCTTGTAGTTGCTTTCAAGTTTCATAGCACTGTGTTCTGAAAATATGCAAGGTATGATCTTGATCTTTTTTGTACTTGTTGAAGACTGATTTGTGACCCAATATGTGATCTTTTCTGGAGAATGTTCCATGTGTGCTCAAGAAGAATGTGTATTTTGCTGCGTTAGGATGAAATGTTTTGAATATAACTGTTAAGTCCATCTGGTCCAGTGTGTCATTCAAAGCCATTGTTTCTTTGTTGATTTTCTGCTTAGATGATCTGTCCATTGTTGTAAGTGGTGTGTTGAACACCCCTACACTATTATGGTATTATCATCAATGCGTTTCTTTATGTTTTTGATTAATTGATTTATATATTTGGGTGAATCCACATTGGGAGCATAAATATTCAAACTGTTAGATCTTCCTTTGGATAGACCCCTTAATTACCATATAATACCCTTCTTTATCTCTTATTACAGTTTTTATTTTAAAACCTATTTTGTCTAATATAAATATGGCTACTTCAGCTTTCTTTTGATGGCCATTAGCATGATAGATGGCTCTCCATCCCTTTACTTTGAATTGCAGGTCTTTAGGTCTAAAATGAGTCTCATGTAAACAACAGATGGATCTTATTTTTTTATCTGATACCATATGTCTTTTGAATGAAGCATTAAGTCCATTGACATTTAGACTGAGTACTGAAAGATATGAACTTCGTGTCATTGTGTTGCCTATAGAATTGGTGTTTCTGGTGATGGTCTCTGGTCCTTTCTAGTCTTTGTTGCTTTTGGTCTTTTTTGTTTTGTCTTTTCTCCCCTCAGAGAGTCCTCCTTCAAGTTTCTTTCAGGACTGGTTTAGTGGTCACACTCCTTTACTTTTTGTTTATCTGAGAAACTCTCTATTTCTCCTATTTTGAATGACAGTCTCACTGGATAAAGAATTCTTGGCTGCATATTTTTTCCAATTCAGCACATTGAATATGTCCTGACACTCCTTTCTGGCCTGCCAAGTTTCTGTTGATAGGACTGCTGTGAACCTGATCTGTCTTCCCTTACAGGTTAAGGACTTTTTTTTACTTTGCTGCTTTCATTATTCTTTCCTTGTCTGTGTATTTTGTGAAATTGACTATGATATGCCTTGGTGATGGTGAGTTTTTGTTGAATCTAACAGGAGTTCTCTGTGATTCTTGGATTTTGATATCTGTGCCCTTCCCTAGATTTGTAAAGTTTTTCACTATAATTTGTTCACATAAACCTTCTGCCCCTTTTCCTCTCTTCATCTTCTGAGACTCCTATGATTTGGATGTTATTCTTTTTTAATAAGTCACTGAATTCTCTAAGTCTTGTATAGTGATTTTTTGCCTTTGTTTCCCTCTTTTTTTCTGCTTCATTATTCTCCATAATTTTATCTTCTATATCACAAGCTGAGTCGCTGCTCAGCTTTGTCCACCCTTGACATTGTGGCATCCATTCGAGATTACATCTCGGTTATAGCATTTTTATTTTACCTTGACTTTCGAGGAATAAGTTTAGGAAGTCCCTGAGCTTGCATTGATGGATTAACAAGGCATGAAGAATTAGAAAGCCATAGGATATACACACCCAAGTTTGGGTAAACAGGATTAGGTAAATAATATTAGGTAAATGGGGCAAAGGCCCCCAGTATAGGTAAAGCAGGGCAAAGGTCCCAGTATAAGACAAAGGTATAGGAATAGGGAATTTCAGGATGAAAACATCCAAGATAAGGTAAACAAGATTAGGTATTCAGGGTGGAATCATCCCCCAAATTAGTACAATAGCAGAAAGCTGCTTTCACAGGAAGGAAGGACCAAATTAGGTAAACAGGTAAATAGGGTGATAGACTGCTGCAGGGGGAAGTTTCCCAGAGTGGGGCTAATTAGCAAAAGAAAGGTGTCTTGCTGACCCTGAGGTAGCATGCTCTGTCTTTCTTATCCCCTAGATCAGTTTAGGTAAACAGAGGTGAGGCCTCACATCTGCTGTAAATAACCTTCCACCGCGGTGCCAGGATTTTGTTTTGTATTGCCCCAAACCCCTAACACTGCATATCCTCAAAACTCCCTCTCCCTCACATCCATGAGTGAATGTTCACGATTTCATTGTTTCTTTATGCATACCCATCACCACGTTTGTAAGCCTTCTGATCCTAATAAAAATGGAGCAAGGAGCTTACTTGGGGCTCTTGCCTCCTCCCAGACATTAGCCTCTCTCACATTTTTCATCCTGCATCCCACTTTCTTGCTGGACAAGAGAGAACTCCAGAACCAGATTCTACAACACTAACTAGGTTTTGCTTCTTTTATCTCTGCAGAAAGGGATTCTCTGATGACTTCCATGCTTTTTTCAACCCCAGCTAGTATTCTTATTATCATGGGCCTAAATTTTAGTTCAGACATCTTGCTTACATCTGTGTTGA
Source organism: Panthera uncia (assembly GCF_023721935.1). Classification (NCBI taxonomy): domain Eukaryota; kingdom Metazoa; phylum Chordata; class Mammalia; order Carnivora; family Felidae; genus Panthera; species Panthera uncia. The sequence continues at coordinate 70,718,452 of NC_064809.1, forward strand.
TTAAGTCCCCAGCTGTCATTTCTTCCTGTTTTTTCTTTTGGGGTGAATTCCTGACAAGTTCTGTGTCTCAAGTTATGCATATTGTTGTGCTAATCCTCAGATCAATTTCCTAGGTGTTCAAAATGGTTTGGTGCTGATCTAGCTGCATTGCAGGGACAAGACAAGCTCAGCATTTTTATGCTGCTCTGTCATCTTAACTCCTGAGGTAAAACTTTCCTAATGATCATTCCTCTCACCAGGTATAAGTAGCATAAATGACTTTAATGTCCTGGGTGCCAGGTGGTTTCTTGACCCTTCTCTTCAAATGGAAGGCTTTTCCCCCCTTTTACCCACCCCTCAGCTACATGGGCCCTCACAATGTTATAGGGGTTTCAGGGTTTGCTGCTCCTTCTCCCCCCACTCCCCAGTGTCTTAAGGCCTTTATTCTTCAAAGAGAAAGGATCCAGGCAAAGCTTCATGGCTTTTCCACAGAAGTAGCTGCTTCCCTTCTCTAATCCTACCTCACTGATGTAGGCTTTCCCATAGGCTCCCACCCTGCCCCTAATCTCTCTGTGTACATTGGTAAAAGGCCTAGAAGTACATATGGATTTTCCTTGCTTGGGTGTCATCCAGGTGTTCTATATTCTCACATAGCCCACACCTAGCCTTTAGAAATTTATTAAAATATTTAAGTAAACTCTTCTTATCTGATGCCCTTCCTTGGAGACCCTCTTCTTTACTTAGACTTCAGACTAGTTGTTTGCTCTGTGAATTCAATATTCTAATAAAGAAAATGTATGATTTTGTCTAGTTGGTAGGGTGAGAGAAACACTCTTCCCAACTTTTTCCATCCTATTTGGAAACTAGAAATTCTAAAATTTGGGATAAAAATGGGATAGAGAAAGTTAACACTAAACTCATCAGTTTGTTTGGGCTCCAAATTTTTAACAGACTCCTCAATAGAGTTATCTGAATCTCACCACAACAGAAAAAAAAATGCTCAGAACATTTGGGTGACAACTTTCACTAAAAGAAATGATATAGGGGCACCTGGGTAGCTCAGTCAGTTGAGCATCTGACTTCAGCTTAGGTCATGATCTCACAGTTTGTGAGTTTGAGCCCCACATCGAGTTTGCCTCTGTAAGCACAGAGCCTGCTTTGGATCTCTCTGCCCCTGCTCTGCTTGTGTTCTCTCTCTCTCTCTCTCAAAAATAAATAAACATTAAAAAAATAATAATAATAAAGAAATGATATAATTTGGCTTTCTGTGCTACCCTTTTCATTAGATATTCTGAGGGGAAAACTGAGGTTTAATTTTTATCATATTGTTGGTGGTGGGGGAAGGGATTGAATTTTAGAGGCCATCTTAGCACCTGAGTAATTTTTTCCAATCCAGCAAGATCAGATGGCCTGATTTCCTTGCTCAGTGTTTCTGGTAGAAAAGGCAATTTTCAAGACTGAAATAGCAATTTCTTAGCCATAACGGAGGCTCTTAAAATCCATTTTTTAAACTCCCATAGACTTCCATGTGTAAATGAAAGACGACTCCTGGAAATACACATTTTTCTATTTTGAGAGATAACTCACTCAAGCATAAAGTTAATACAATTTATTACACCAAAAGTAAAGTTGCATTAGAGTGAGCTCATAACAGATGAGTAAACACACTTCACAAGAATGGGGTTGGCATGTCTGCTATCCTGAGTTTGTCTCCTTCAGCTTCAATGCCTCCTTAAATATCTCATTCCTACATCAGCCCTGCTGACATAGGACAGGCCTGTCTTCCTTAGAAAGGTTTTGAAATGCTTTGAGACCCTTGAAACTTCAGAGCTAACCCTTAGACAGGTAACCAGCCTTTGATTATTCTGAGGAAGACAAAATATTCAATCAGTACTTTGAAATGGAAGTGCCAAAATCAAGTTTAAGGGCTCCTGAGCCAGGCTGCTCAGGTTCACACACTGGGTTTAATGAAAACTTACTAGCTGTGTGACCTCAGGTAAGGTGGGTAATTTCTCTGAGTTTCAACTGCTTCATATTAGAATGAAAATGATAATGGGGCGCCTGGGTGGCTCAGTCGGTTAAGTGTCCAACTTCACCTCAGGTCATGATCTCACAGTCTGTGACTTCGAGCCCCACATCGGGCTCTGTGCTGACAGCTCGGAGCCTGGAGCCTGCTTCAGATTCTGTGTCTCCCTCTCTCTCTGCCCCTCGCCCACTCACACTGTCTCTTTCTGCCTCTCAAAAATAAATAAATGTTAAAAAAAAAACAACTTTAGAATGAAAATGATAATAATAGTGCCTAACTCATAGAGTTGTTGTGAGGAGGACTATATGCAAAGCACTTAACACAGTGTTTAGCCCACAGTATACATATGGCAAAGGCTGGATATTTACCACCAGCACCACCATCGTCATCGTCATCATCGTCATCATCATCATTGTCGTCATCATCACATCTACATCAAGTATCAGGCCAACTTGCTACCCATCCTAACAACTCAGTTCCTTCATTTGACAAAGTCTTACATACTCTCTGTGTACCTGGCTTTACTCTAATAGCTTGTGGATAGTAAAGTAAGAATACGGGCTTTATTCACTCTGTTTTTTACCAGCAAGACACTTTTTCTCCCTCAGTCTGGGTTTCCCCTTCAATAAAATGGTACAAATCCTAGAATGAGGATAAGGTACATTAAGACACTTGCATAGACTTGAGAGTGAGTGCCTCCTTAAATTCTGTACCCTAAGGGGGCACCTGGGTGGCTCAGTTGGTTAAGCATCCTACTGTTGATTTTGGCTCAGGTCATGATCTCACAGTGTGTGAGTTCAAGCCCCACATTGGGCTCTGTGCTGACAGCATGAAACCTGCTTGGGATTCTCTGTCTCCCTCTCTCTCTGCCCTTCCCCTACTCATTCTCTATTTTTCTCTCAAAATAAATAAAAATAAACTTTAAAAAAGGCTAAAAAAATTTTTTTGTACCCTATGTCTCTTGCTTGCTTCATCCCTATCCCTGGCTCTGGGAATAATAATACCTACTTCACACAGTTATTGCATGGATCATGGAGGTGAGGAAGCAGGGAGATGATAATTACATTTGTCTTGCATGAGAATAGGATTTGAGACAGCTTGTCCAAGGAGGAGCTACAGACCAGACCTTAAAGGATAAAAAGAAATCTACTAGGCAGGGGGGTTCTTCCCTGAAAGAATATCAAATAGTGCATGATGGGTTGTCCTTGGAAATAACCTATGGCTCAGAAGGAAATGATGACAAGGGCTAAGGAACTATTATTTATTCAGCACCTACTGTGTGTGAAGATGGCCGGGCATTATGCAAATATTATTTTTAATCCTCCCAGTAGCCTTAGAAGGTTAGTATCACTTATCCCCATTTTACAGCACAGACTCAAAGAGCTAAGTCCAAGGAGGCAAAAAAAAATTATAGTGTATTAGTTTTCTGTTGCTGCTATAACAAACTGCCCCAAATTATCTTAAAACAATACAAATTATCTTACAGTTCTAGAGGTCAGAAATCTGATACAGATCTTCCCCAGCTAAAATCAAAGTGTCAGTAGGGCAATGTTCCCTTCTAGAGGCAAATCCATTTCCTTGACTTTCAGCTTCTAGAAGCCACCTGTACCACTGGCCTGCAGCCTCCTTCCTCTATCTTCAAAGCCAGCTGGTCAAGTCCTTCTCACATGTCATCACTCTGACCTCCTTCTGTAGTCATGTTTCCCTCTGACTCTAACTCTCTGTTTCACTTTTTAAGAACCTTGTGATTATATTAGGCACACCCAGATAACCCAGGATTATCTCCTTATTTTAAGGTCAATTATCAACCTTAATTCCATCTGTAACCCTATCCCCTTTTGCAATGTAAACTGGAATATTTACAGGTCCTTGGGATGATGATAAGGAGATCTCTTGTGGGAAGGGGTGGTAGGGGGTAATTATTCTGTTTATCTCACAGAGTTTGTTAGTGGCAGAGCTATTAGATTAGGGCCAATTTGGATCTCATACTGAATTGATAAGGAGACATTAAAGGTTTTTCAATACTGAAGTGACCTAAATAGATCTGTATTTTAGATTAAAAAAAAAAAAATCTTGACTCAGAATGCAGTGAGGAACTGGAGAAAAAAAAATATTGGCATTAGAGAATTCAGTAAGAATTAATGATATAACAGTTATAGAAATGGAGAAAATGGAATAGATTGAAGGATATTTCAGAGGCAGAATCCTCAGAGCCATGACCAGTTGGATATGGAGAGGGAAGGAGAGAAGGATCCAAAGGTAAATCCTAGATTTTCTAGCTTAGGCGATTGCAAGGATTGTGATTTTTCTTGACATTTCTACTTCCAATTGCTTTGTAATACATTCATTTGTTGTAACCATTCATTTATTCACCAAACATTTGCTCAGTGCCTATTATATGTCCGACTATTGTTGTACCATGTGAGTCATATCAATGAACGCAAAATACAAAAATCCTTGCCCTCCAGGGGGTTATTTCCCAGTTAAGGGACAAATACATAGATGATAATCATAAATAATAAATACAGAGTACGTTAAAAGGTGGTGAGAGCTATTGGAAAAAGGAAAAAAGCAGGGTAAGTGGTATCAGGAATACTGAGGGTGGGAAGGTGGGGTGCAACTCTTACAGGATGGTCATAGTGAATCTCAATTAGAAGGTGACATTTGTGGGGCACCTGGGTGGCTCAGTCGGTTGAGCATCTGACTCTTGATTTCAGCTTGATTTGGACCCATGAATCCAGGGTCATAGAATCAAGCCCTGTGTTTGGGTCTGCTCAAGATTCTCATTCTCGCTCTCTCTCACTCTCCCCCCCCCCTCTCTCTCTCCATCCCCCTCCTCCCCAGTTTGCATGGTGTCTCTCTCTCAATAAAAACAAAAAAGGTGACATTTGTGCAAAAACCTGAAGGAGGTAAAGGAATCATCCCTGGAGACACCTGGGGACATGCATTCCTGGCAGAGGAAACAGCAAGCACAGAGGCCCGACCATGGGAGCACGCTGGTGTACTTGAGGATTATCAAGGGGGCAGCATGACCCAAGTAGAGAGGGCAACAGGACAAGAGGTGATGATTCTTCTCCTATCCAACAGGGAGAAACTGGGTTCTCACAAGAAGGAGAGGAGAGAGTGAGTGGGAAAGATGGAGCAGTGTAAGCCCTGTGCCTTACACTGGAAGGATGGAAGATGCTCCATCCACGCCTAGCTGCCCACTCTCTTTGGAACCTTAGTCATCCATCACTCCTCTCGACACGCAATGTCACCTCAGAGGAGCTAGTGTTTGTTGTGCTCTAGCTATATGAATTATCTCATATGATCCTCTAAACAACCCTGTGAGGTAAATAGGATGGCTAGCCCCATTTCACAGGTGAGGAAGATGCTCAAGATGACACAGCTAGAAAGTGACAGACTGGGATTCAATCTGAGACCCACCAGCTCCAGAGTCTGCTCACTCCATCACTCCTCTCCACATCCTGGGCTGCACGAAAAGCTGAAGAGTACCCGAAAGAAGTCTTTTCTGTCTAAAGCCATCTCCTCACTAATCCCTAAAACCCCATCATTAACACTGCATTCCTGTCATAAGCACTCTCAGAAACTTAAATGAGTGATGTGAAAAGTTCCTTATGCCTCTCAGTGAATGAGTCCATCCATCCATTCAATAGGAGTTATTGATCACCTACTAGGTGCTGGGCTCTGGGCCAGGACTTTTCTCCACGGTAGGAAGGACTTGGCAGCAGGAAAGCATATGCCAAAGAAGAAAAGTGGGGCCATAAGGACAAATTTCATTTATTTGAAGTTTTGCCTCAGGAGATGTCCACATTTATCACTTAGTAACCATTAAGTCACCACACAGTATGATGATGCTCATCCTTTCTGCTGGATAACTCTCCCTCCACAGCTAATTGCCTTACATCTATAGTCTAGTTCTTGTCAGTTTTGTCACACTGTTATTACATACAGTAATGGTGTGTAAGATATTAGCCTGTCATTATATATAAATGTGTCTAAGGAAAACTCATTTCCAAGAATCATTTTTGAAAATGAATCCAGACGAGAGGTAAAAGCTTATTTTCTATCTCCAAGGACAACATAAAGTAACTCTGAAGCTTGTGTGAGAATCATTTAAGGTGGACTCTATGCCCCAAGGAATACAAAGCCGCAAACACATTTTTGGGTGTTACGGAAAGTCCAGGAAAGAGTTAAGCTGGAAAGAAGCAGCAGCTTTCTTCCCTGTGTCTTTCCTTGAGGGGATGAACAACCCAGCCCTTTCCCCACTTACCGTTCCTCTATTTATTTTATTATGGTTAATAACACGTGACCAGAAAATCATTTTTATCATTTTCCCTCTGGTGCCATTAAGTTTAATTTCCTTGTTTTAATAATACAGCACCAGTGACTTGCCTGATATAAGAACTTTTCTCTTCCAGTTATCTATTAAAGTAACACTTTAATTTATTACAAAATGTATATTTCATATAACTTTCAAAACCCCTGGGGTTGTGATATCCCTAAGGGTTGGGTTGTATCTATGTTCCTGGTGTCTTCCCAATTTGTTTCTGACAACTTTCACCACTGAGATGTAAACACTAGGAAAGCCATGATGTGTGTCTTGTGTCTCTGGAACATTGCCTGCATGTGGCAGGTGCTCAAGAATGCATGGTGAATGATGAACAAAATGCATACCTTCTCAAACCTCATACCCTTGCACCTCTGACCAGGCACAAAACAATCAAATCCTTTTTCCACGTGAAGAGTCTGTCTATGAAACAGCATGGAAATGGGTTCTAATCACACTCAGAAAAAGGATTAATCTTAGGATAACTAAAAACTTTAAATGCAACAAGCATGTGTCAAATACCTGCTGTCTATAAAGGGAAGACCCTATTCTGGGTACTAAGGACAAAATAAAGGTATCCTAGATACTTTGTCTGCCCTGTAGGGGCTTATAGTGTGGTAGGAAGCTGGTGATGACCTACAGAGAGAAGCCAGAGTGACCTCAAGTCCTTTTCCCTCCAAAGTTTTCTAGAATCCTTACTGGTGCCATTCACCTGGCAGTTCCAGGTAAAGAGTCAACTTATGGGCTCTAAAGCTAGATTGCCTGAGTTCAGGTCCTGACTCAACCAAGTACTAGCTCTGTGACTTTTGGCAACTTATGTACCTTTTCTACACCTCTGTTTCCTCATTTGTAAAACAGGAATAAAACTGGATTAGTCTCAAGGAAGTGTTGTGATGATTAAATGAGTTCATGTATATAAAATGCTTATAACCATACCAGATACAGAGTAAGCATTCAGTTAATATTAGCTATTATTTGGTTCATTATTGCCACTTTGTGATAAATTATGTTTTGTATGGCTATCTTGAGCTATAAGTTTTTATTATTGTATATTTTAAATAGAAATATTTTTATCACTTTTTAGAATGATACATGATCATTATAAAAGATTTACATTATGTAGAGAAAGAAAATGTTTCTCTGTAATCTTACCCCCAAAGATAACCGTAATTCACAATTTGGCAAAACTCCTTCCATATAACAATTTGTGTATTTAAGAATGGGTAGATATATTTGCAACATAACTTCATTATAATATATATGCTGTTCCACAGAGAGCCTACTTGTTAAACTCAACATATTGAGATAATCTGTGTAAATACATTAAGATCTATTCCAAGATTTATATAGCTATTATTGTATTGGCAGACATTTAGACCATTTACTGGTTATATAGTGTTCACAAAGATTTGGGCTGTATGGTTTAAGCTAAAGCTCATGTTTCTTGAAGGAAATGTCATTGAATTCCCAAAGAGTTCTGCATATAGGAACTTCTGAGTATGTATATTGATTGATTGATTATTTTAGGAGAACTGAACAAGAAGCAACCTTTAACAGCAGAAAGTTCTATTTCTTTTTTTTTTTTTTTTGATGTTTATTTATTTTTGAGAGAGAGAGACAGAACTCCAGCGGGGGAGAGGCAGAAAGAGAGGGAGACACAGAATCTGAAGCAGGCTCCAGGCTCTGAGCTATCAGCACAGAGCCTGACATGGGGTTCGAACTCACAGATCCTGAGATCATGACCTAAGCCGAAGTCCGACTTTTAACCGACTAAGCCACCCAGGCTCCCCAGAAAGCTTACTTCTAAACTTTTTTTTAAAGTTCTAAAAACAATCTTGACTAGCACGACAGAACTATTTTTCAGGATTGTTGTGAAAACAGAATAAGGTAATACATATAAAGGGCCTGAATCCATATAAATGCTCAAGAGTTGCTGCCTATCATGGTTATTAGGATGGCAATTAACAGGGAAAGAATCGAGACACCATCTGTCTTGGATGACTTAGTCACCGACCTAAGTCACGTCTCCGATAACCACCTTAGGTTCTAGAATTCTATTCCTTAATGACTAGGTATTGTACTACTAAAGATAAACTAGAGCATGGACATAAAAACATAGAAGAACTACTCACCCTGATCCTTCCAGCAACTAAAAATTATCTACGTGATGTTTGTCAACTAATAAGAAAGGTTAAAAATAGTGTCTATCAAATTTTCTTCCCCTGTCTAATGACCTGTAGAAGGAGTGGCACTTTCAATTAGCATTTCATTACCTCATTCCACTTGCCCACAATAGAGAAAGACTAGTTAGGAAAATAGACGTGGGAGAGGAGCAGGAGAGAGGATGATTATTGAATGAGGTTCAAGTTCTGCTTTTTATACCACAGTCTCTTTATTCAGGGTTTCTCAACCTTGGCATTATTGACATTTAGGGTCAGATCATTCTTGGTTGTGGGGGCTGTTCTGTGTATTATGTTTAGCAGCATGTCTGGCCTTTACACCCTTGATGCCAGTAGCATCTTCCCCCACCAAGTTTTGACACCCAAACTATCTCCAGACATTGCTAATGTTCCCTGGGGGAGCAAAAGAGAACCAGTGATAAATGTATACGTACGTATTTTTTGTATAGCATGTTACACTTTCTAAATGCATTGGATATTTACAATAGCTATATGAGTATACTGGGAAGATAGTCTCCACTTTATAGATGGGGCAAACATGATCTTTTAAGACCAAATGTTATGACATCAGATTTTAAAACCACAGCGATGGCATCATGAGTCAGACCAGAAGAAAATAGTCCGTGGCTTTTTTGCATCTTGTTTTAGTGTATTTTAGTAAAAAGCCAAAGCTTTACCCCCATGCTTGAAGACCACAGAAGGGATGTTCAGGCAGCTAGGCTCAAAAAGGACCCCTAAACAAAAGACAAGTGTAAGATGCAACCATGTAGTTCAGAGTTAATTTTGGGTTCAATTCAATTAGTTGTAGAGATAATGGTTTGAAGAAAAATTTGCCTGTTCTTGCAAAGATGGAAAATGGGATAGCATGTGAATAAATGATTCTAATCGCTGCAATGATATATCTTTAAGAGGTATGAGCATTCCATCTATCAGGAAAGTCTGCCCATTAATTAAAATTGTTATGGAGAGGCTCAAAGAGAATTAAAAGAGATAAAAGTCACGGCAACAACAGGCCTAAAAACCAATGTCTTGGAAAATAAAGAAACTGCCTGAAGACAGGGACTCGTAATCTGCAGACATTAAAAGAGGAGACGTTTCTAGATGACAGAAAGAGCTGGAATCCCAAGGAGATGGGGAATAAGATGAAAAACTATAGGAAATTCACCAAGGTCATCGACTCTGAGACTGAACCCCTAAGTAGCACGGGCAGACATTTATTAATTTGCACATGCCATTCCACTGGTTGTGTGGATATCAACGCAGCTGCTTATTTCTGCTTATAGCTGCAGAGGCTTTTTTACTACATCAGAACTCAGGTTTGTAGACAGTGAAAATGTCATCACATTAAAAACAATCTGTTTCACATGTGTGAGATAATAGGATTTGGGGTTAATGAGCTCATGTCTGGGATATCGATCCAAATGTGAATAACTTGTAATTGGCCATCACTCAATACCAGCTTATAACCAGTCTGGGCTATATGAATGGGACGCTTTATTCACTGAACTAACTACAGAACCACAAAAACCAAAACTTGCTCACAAAACTGGCCAATTGCCAAACAGCATTTCCCCTCTTCCCCTTCCCCTCACTCCCCTACTTCCAGTTAAATACGAAATTGTGAGGAGAGTATAAGATAATACATAGGGCCATTAGAAATTACTGGCCTGGCAGGCCCCGCATGTAGAATGAAGAAGCCGGGATTTAAGACATAGCGAGAGCCCTTCTTTTTCACCAGGAAACGTCACTTTTATTCTTTTGCCACCACAAACCCAGGTTTTGAAAGATTTGATCTCCAAAAAGTAAGCTTATCTAGAACAAAGATGTTTTTCAATAATGCCATGCCCAGCTCTAATTTCCTACAACTCTATTTATGGTACCACCCTCTTGGGTCAAGATACTTTTTAAGATTATTATCCATGAACCAAAATATTATCCATGAATAGTAACACTGACAATTTATCAGAGCCCCCAAATTGACAATTGAGTACAGAGCCCCCAAAGCTATGGACTAGCACTGGTATCCACCAAGGAAAGAATTCAGAGAAACAGGAAGTGTCAGCCTCTATTCAGTGGGAACTGGAACTGTTGAAACACCCGCATGAGCTCCCATAGGTCTGAAGACCACATGTATCACGTATTCAAGGTGTAAATATTGAACAAGCTCCTGAAGCTCTCTGAGCCTCAGTCCTCATATCTGTGGGTAGACTAACATCTGCCTTAAAAGTTATTGTGTAAATTGAAAAGATGGAGGTTGTTAAGGAACTTGTCACTTAGTAGGTACCCAATGAAAACTGGTTTCTTTGCTTACTCCCGAGTGGCTCATCAACCCTGTACTGGATCCTGGAGTAATTATTATTAATCTTGAACTAATAAGGGGTCAAGCATCTTAAAACAAAATGATTAAAAGAAAATTGGGCGGCCCATTTGTGAATATATAGGATTTGACCCCGAGTGGCTACATTCACCCATACTTCATATAAAACACTTAATATGCTAGATAAGTCCCCATTTCTGCTGCTGTAGAATTGGAACTCTGAACTTCTAGTTTCAAAAATCATTCTCCGATCATGAGAATTAGAATAAACCAAAAGCCCTCAGAAAAAGCCTAAAGCAAGGTTCAAATCCTTCTGCACAAAGACTAACACTAGGGGGAGACTCTCTCCCTTCTCACCTGAGAAAGATTTGTAAATCCCCTTGCTCAGTCCCCATCCTAATACTCCATGAACATTTCATAATTAGTATCAAGTTCAGTAATTGATGAGTAGATTTGGGCAAGCAGCAAATACCACTTATGGTATGGGGAAATGAAACCCAACAAGATCACAAGAAATTATTTTCCTAAAGTCATTCAGAAAGTCTAAAGGAAATGTTAAGAGTAAGAGACCACAGCTTTTAAATCTCTAATATTAGCACATACCCAGCAATATGTTCTTGTAATTATAATATTTCCTTTCCCTTGACATAAAAGTGATACTTAACGGTGAACAAGATTAGTGATTACATATTAACATTAATGATAACAATAAAAATTAATGCTAATGTGTACATAGCTTCATGTGTACTTTTGTTATTTTAATTCTGCCAACAGTCCAGTGAGTAGATACTTCAATCTACTTTTCTGTTAGAAAAATTTGAGATATAGAGAGGTTAAATGACTTAAAAAGCAACATGGAACAGTGGTTAAGAGCACAGACTACAGAATCAGACTGACAGGGTTCAAGTCTCAACTTTACTACTCACCGGCTGTGTGACCTGGCAAGCTAATCAACCTCACTTTCTTTATTGTCCTAATAAGGGTAACAGAAGCACCTACCTACGTGGTTTATTTGGAGAATTAAATGAGTCAGTACATGTAAAACACTTAGAATAGTGCTTGGCGCATTGTAAGCACTTAATATGTGTTGGCCATTATGTGACCTAAAGTCATGTATTTATTTATTTTTTATTTAAAAAAAAATTTTTTAATGTTTCTTTATTTTTGACAGAGAGAGAGAGACAGAGCATGAGTGGGGAAGGGGCAGAGAGAGTGGGAGACACAGAATCCGAAGCAGGCTCCAGGCTCTAAGCTGACAGCCCAGAGCCCGACGCGGGGCTCAAACACACAATCCATGAGATCATGACCTGAGCCAAAGTCGGACGCTCAACCGACTGAGCCACCCAGGCACCCCACGTATTTATTTATTAATTTATACATTCCTTAATTGCCATTGTGTCAGGTACTGTCTTAGGCATTAGGGGAAATCAATGAAAAAAGATCTTATAGTTTACTGGGAAAGATGGACATTATGTGATTCTCGTGAGTACATGGTGAGTCCTACGGCAGAGGAAGCAGGTGTCAGGCAGCACTTAGAGCCAGGTAAGTGATGGGTAGTGCCAGAGCATAAACTGGACACCAGCTGCACTGAAACATTAGCAGCAACAAAGAGGGATTCTCATCAACAGCTCTAAAGCTATTTGCATGGTTTATGGATTAAGAAGACTAAGAATTTTCATATCTAGTCCTAATTCTGAAACTTTCTGGACAAATCATTTGACTGCTGGGCTTCCATTTGTATACACATTGAAGGTCAATCTCTTACAGTTGCTCTGGGGAAGGAATTAAAATTACTGTGTGGGCTTCCATGATTTGTGAAGAATCTACGAGGGCATGAAAACCTGGCAGTGAGATCAATGGGTAACAGGTCAACCACATACCTTTTCTTAGAAGAGATTATGACAAAGGGGTGGACATAGAAGAACACCAGGGGCTTTCTCCATGGCATCCCAGAGCCAGAACATGAGTTCTTGTGTGGTGGTTTCCAAACTTTTTGCTACTAAGGATACCTTTCACTAGTTGTCTATCATGGACACCATGCTTTTAAATATTTGAGTTACCACGTTGACCATATAAGTAAAAATTGATAAATTCTTCATTTAGAATCATTAGAGAGCATTTCATACATGTAAGATAGGAATATTACCATCCTGACCTGATATAATTCAACCAAATCGTGATGAAAATTTCCTATTAAACACTCATTGAAAAAAATTAGGCAAAAACAGAAAAGAGTACATGAGTGGAATAACTGCCAAGATTTTGATATATTTCTCTTAGATCTTTATTTTAGGCACTGTTTTTCTTAAGACAGTTGAGATCAGATTGCATACCACTAAGGTAAAGAAAATGGACATTTCTTTAGGTGGGGGTAGAGAGCTGTTGAGTATCATTTATCCTTCCCAATCTCTGCCCCTTTACCACTTGGTACCATAGCACTCCCCACATGGTACTAAGTTAATCTGATTTTACATGTGATTCTCTGCTGGGGACTGAATGTTTGCATCTACCCAAAATTCTTATGTTGAAATCTAATCCCGAATGTGGTGGTATTTGGAGGTGGGGCCTTTGGGAGGCCATTAGGTCATGAGGGTGGAGTCCTCATAAATAGGGTTAGTGCCTTTATGATACAGACCCCAGAGAGATCCCTTGCCATTTTCACCATGTGAAGTTAAAGAAAAGACAGCTGTCTATGAACAGGAAGTGGGTCTGCACTTGACACTGAATCTGCCACGATCTCAGACCTCACAGCCTCCATAACTGTAAAAAATAAAGGTATGCTGTTGATAAGCTACCTCACTTATGGCATTTTTGTTATAACAGCATGAGTGGACCAAGAATACCTTCTATGCTATAAAACGGTGTCTTACTCCTCTCCATACTCTAGCACTCGGCAACTTACCTGGCATACAGTACACATTCAGTACTTTTTTTTTCTGTACTGAATTAAACTGTTCAAATTAAACTGAAATATTGAAATGCTGTTATTACTGCCTTTGCGCATCACAGAAGCCTTGGCTTAGTTCTCTTATTTCACAGATGAAAACACTGAAAACCAGAGTGGTTAAGGGACAGAGGTTTCCATATATAAGATTGAGTGATTGCCAAAAAGCAACAGATGATGATAGAAGCTGGTATATTCTGGAATTCCCTCACTTTAAGATAACTACTCTTCATGTTTTAGTGGCTATCTTTCATGAAACTTGTACAAAAAGGATAAGATCACAATATTCTTTTTCATCATGAATTGTTTCTAAAAATACAGCCTTTTTTCTTTTTTTCTAAAAAAAAAAAAAAAATCCTCCTCCTATTCTCTGCCCTCCCCCTCTCTACCAAATATCTCTCTGCTCCATCCCAACTCCTAGGTAACCAGGATTAATGACCTGGTATGTATCATTTCATAACATTTCCATGCTGCTAGAATCATAAACAAACATAAATAGATACATAAGGTCGGGTTGTTATTGTCTGTTTTTCAAAACTGGGATCACACTATGTATATTCTTTTTGCACTTAACAGTACATTGCAGAAATATATTCAAGTCAACTGTTTTGGACTTGCCTCCTGTGAAATGGGGTCAGGTGCTATGCTGTCCGTACAGGTTTCCACACCTGTGGATTAGGCATTCCGTAAACTCCTGAATGAGTTTTTGCTGCAGCTTTGCAGATGGAAAGGCAAACCCACACAGAAAAATAGGTATCTATCCTTGTGAGGACAAAACACTGGCCCGTCCAGGATGGGAGGGACCCAATGTGGTTGGCTTGCCACCAAGGCACTGGTGGCTTCCTTGGGAAAGAGTGCCCACCTTTTTCCTTCCAGGCCCCTGACCAGCCAGCTGGGTTGGTCATAGCCCAGGTTTTTAAGAGCCTCCCTAAGCAGTAAGCTCACTCCATCCCCTGGGGTATTACCCAGTGTTAAATCCCATGTCCTGAGAAAGTTCCCTGAAGTCTGTGAATTCTTATCCAGTGTTATGTTCTCCCTCCTTGGTTAAGTCCAGGCATACTGCCCTTGCTCTTGCCAGTATGCGCTGGTCAGTCTTTGCAGTCCCTTTGAGGTGGAATGTCTTTCCTCTCTTATCAAGCCTCACACACACCCTGCTGGATTCTTCCAGGAGTTAACCCTAGTTCTGGTACTGGCATTCAAGACAGGGAGCAGGGGCAACTCCTTAGAGGAGTACCTGTTGCCTTGTGGAGGGGAGTCTCTGCCATGTCTTCCCACATGAAGGAAGTGTTCGCTTCATACAGAGGGGTGGGCTGAAATTCTGTGGCTTCAGAGAAGTTGACAGAGCCATCATCCTTGTGGGCATCCACCTAGATGCCCACATCTCAAATACCCAGGTCCCAAGCTTTCTCAACTGGGACCCTAATCTTAGCACTACAGACCTGGTTTAAAGAATTTAAATTCTTTAAACTAAGTCCCACACTTGCTCCTTAGCTACATCTAAGCTTCCGCTAAGGAGATAGGGCCTCTTTGTAAACTCCCACAGAGAGTCCTGCCAGCTCTCACATTTAGCCTTTAGTGGTGTATTAACAGCTCTCAGCTTCTCATTATCTCTCTGCAGGGCATGAATACAACCTCTAAACACCAACCAGCACCACTGCCCTTATATGCATTTGTTCCTCTCTGCCCCCCTGCCCCCATTGCATTTCAAATATCTGAATCATCAAGGGTATTCTGATCTACCCAGGTCACCAAGAGTGAAATGTTTAGCCGTCCGGCTGCCACCTTATCCCAGAGACTGTCTGTGCCCTGCATACTACATGATATTAAGCAGAAAAGAATATGCTCCCCACCCTGATCAAAAAAAAAAAAAAAGTCTGCATCCTAATCATCAGAACCTGTAAATATGTTCTCTTGCGTGATAAAAAGGGTCTTTGCAGATGTGGTTAAATCAAGGATCTTGGGATGGTGAGACTATCCTGAATTGCATATTGATGGGTCCAGTGTAATCACAAGAGTCCTTAAATGAAAGAGGGAGCCAGAAGTGTCAGAGAGACTGGAGGGTATTATGCTACCAGCTTTGAAGACAGGGGAAGGGACTAAAACCAGGGAATACTGGCAGCCCCTAAGGATGGCAAAGACCAGGAAACAGACTCTCCCCTAGAGCCTTCAGAAGGAACAGAGCCCTGATGAACTTTGATTTCAACCCACTGAAACCCATTTTGGATCTCTAGCTTCTAAAACTTTGAGATAATAAATCTGTGTTGTTTTAAGCAACAAAGCTTGCGGTAATTTTTTTACAGCAGCAATAGAAAACAGATACACATAGGGTAAGGTCTTCCTTGTCAGCAGCAAGTGATCCAGCCCAACCACATCTTACTGCTTTCTCAGTCCACTCCTAGTACCAACTCTGTGTTTAGGTCCTCTGAGAAGCAGCTACCAAGACAGAATTAGACTTGCAAGTAATTTATCAGAGGAAATGCTCATGATTGTGATGCAGGTTATAGATTATAATGCAGGTCTGGCACCTGTGCAAGGAAAGAGGGAAGGAAGGATTGGACAGAAAAAGGCTCAAGCTGCACTGTAGCTCAGAGAAGTCTCATCCAGATCACTGGAGGGCCCCCACAATAAAGGCTGTCCAACCCAGGGACAGTGTGGCCTTAGCATGAGTGTTGCGGTAGATTTGAAGGTGCAGCAGCTGATGTAACCTTCTCACAGCAAGTTATCTCGAAGGGAGATCTAAAGAGCTCCTCTCCATAGACACCACACTCCCCTACCACCAACCAGTCCAGGCAATGCTCATTAACCAGGGGTCCCGTACTGGGGCAGAGCCTTTCCCACTGGGCTTCCCATATGGCCAAGAGAATTTCAGAGCACATGTTCTCTGCAGTGAGCAGATCCAAAAGCCAGAAGGAGTGGGGGCTGAGCTACACATGCCTGAGTGCTACATCCTCAGATTTCCCTATCAGATGACTCCTTGCTCCTCCACTGTTGAAGAGAGTTTGGAGGATGGAGAGAAGCCAGGACTGCTTCCCAGTAGAACTCTTTCCACATGGAAAAAATGTTAGAAAAGGGAAATTGTGTGCCCTCCTGTTAGATTGCTGGAACAAATGACTCTCAATTTTATTACCAGATTGCTTTCAAATAGAGTTAAAACCATTTACACATCCACCAGCAATGGTTAGAAGATCGTCTTTTCCTACTTCAATAGAGCACTGGGTATTATCACTGTCTTCAATTTATGCCATCCTGATGGATGTCAGATATTTCTTTTTTATTACATTTGCATTTGCCTGACTACTAGGAAGATGGGACATCTTTTTATATGTCGTTTGCCTTATGGTTGTGCTTTGTCCATTTTACTATTGGGCTGTTTGTGCTTCTTTTGCTAATGTGTTTGTAGAGGTTGTGTGTGTGGTATAACTATTAACCCCTTATCTGCTGTACGCTTTACAAATATTTTTCAGCCTATAGATTTTTTTTGGCCTATTTGCTTAAATGTAGCTTACATGCAATATTATATTAGTTTCAGGTATACACCATAGTTATTCAACATTCATATGCATTACAAAGTGATTTGGGGCCTATTTTTATGGTATCTTTTATCAGAGGAAGTATTTTAGGCTTTATAAAGTCAAATATACTTTTCTTTTATAGTTTCTGGGTCACTTCTCTTTGTTTGTTTGATCTCCCTGTTCCCATATTTAAAATAGAGTCTCCTAAAATTTTTTCTAAGAGTTTTACTATTTTATTTTAACTTTACCATTTTATCTATCTGAAATTTATTTTTGTATTATTGTTTCTTTTCTTATCAGGAAATAATACACGTTCCTTGTAGACCATTTTAGGAAACTTCAGATAATAAACAAGAAAAAATTCTAAATTACTCTTTATCCCCACCTGCCAGTGCACAGCCCTGTAAGTGTGTCTAGATCCTTTCAGCCTTTTTTTCTATGCATCGTACATGCTCTAAAAATTACATTTTAAAGATTATATGGTAAACTCTGTTATTTAACTTGCTTTAGTTATTTAACAATACAATTGGAGCAACTTTTCAAATAATTTTCTACAACATATTTTTAATAGCCCAGGAATAATTCAATGCATAAATGTACCATCTTTCATTTAATCAAATCCCTGTTTTTGGACATTTATATTGTTCTCAGTTTTTTGCTGTGAAGACAACATGCCATGATGCTGCCTCTCATTTGTTAGATTACATCTTGTACTCTGTCGAAGAGCTCACTCATTTTCAAATATGTTTGTTCAACTTTAATAGCATCTAAAATTACCTGCTTAAAAATCAGATAAAGGAGAGGAAAAGAAGATCCATTTGTTTTTCCTGGGTTGCTGTGTTGAGATACACCTGAACTGAATAGAGGACTTAAAGCTACCTTTCTAAAAAGTACTGCAGTTAATGGGTTTAGAAATTATATTTCTAAAGAGTATCAACTAGAAAGAGTTCAGAATTGAGGAGTTCAGAGATGAAAAAATAAACAGTAAAGAGAGCATGGGGAAAACCACCAGATGGAAGGATGGAATGATCAGAAAATCCTAAATCACCAGAAGCCAGGTGAAGGATCAAGAGGGTAACAATGCCAGTTCTATTAATACCAACACCACCTACACACCAACAAGCCTTGCCTTCAAGCTCTTTTGGAAAGAGGCCAACATAAATCAATAATCATTCCATTTCAGGATTTTACTAGAATCTCAAGACTAAGAAATGAGTAGTAGAAAGTCTAAGGAGGAGTAGAAACACACATACACACACACACACACACACATGCACGCACACACACACAAACCCCCATGAGCACAGAACATTTTTTTCAAAGTTTTATTTATTTATTCTGAGAGAGAGGGAAGGAGGGAAGGAGGGAGAGCAGGAGGGAGAGAGAGAATCCCAGGCAGGCTTCTAGTTGTCTGCACAGAGACTGACACAGGGCTCGATCTTATGATCACGAGATCATGACCCAAGCCAAAGTCAGCCAAAGAGTTGGATGCTTAACCCACTGAGCAACCCAGGCATCCCCCACCCCTGCTTTTTTTCCCCAAAGCACAGAACATATTTTAATTAAAATATAATTTTTAAATCTGAATATTTGAAAAAATAATCTAAATGGTAGGAAAGTATATACATTTATCTGCTATCAAACATATTTCTATTTGGCTTTGAATTCATTATAATTTGGTGATTTCTCTGCCATTGCTGTCTTCCATAATTAACTCAAGAAAATGTAAAGAAATATATTATGGAACTGTACCCAGTAAGCCACAGAATGTGAAGTTAGAAGAGAGTTCACAACTCAGTTAGTCTGACTCCAATATGTACTACTGGAAGCTGAGGCCAGGAAAAGAGAAATAACTTGCTGAAGATCAGATAGTCAGTGACAAGCTGAGCTGGGAAACACAGATCTCCTGCCTCTTAGCACAGAGTGCCCACTACAAACACCACAAATCAAGAGCACGGTCATACTTGTTCATGTGCTTTGTGGTCATGAGTTACACATCAAGTTAGGGAGGCAGCAAGATGAAATATACATAGAGATGTGTAACCACAATCATTTGAGTACTAGTCAAACAGCTACCAGTCCTCTAGCTGTCCTGTGCCATCACTGTCCACATGGGAAGCTCTCTGAAAAGGAGGTAACAGGTGAAGTCAGGAGAGGAGCCCATCCCAAAGGACAGGTTTCCTGGGAGAGCACTACAGCCTGCCATTTCCCCTGTGCCAACACTGAATAGGAGTGGCCTGATCTGATTGGCCATGATTGATCTTTCATCAGTGCATGGTCCCCAGGGTAGAAGACCCTTCAACGCTATTCTTCTGAGGGCATTTTATAGTTAACAGTGAAGTGGAAAATGTTCAACACAATCAGATCTAACACACTTCCTACTAGCAAATTAAAAATACATGACATTAAAAAGGACATTTTTTGGCTTTAAGGTTCAAAAAAAGTTAGAAAAGAGGAAAGTAGGTTTAGCCTAGAGCAAAAATTCTTGACGTTTCCCCAACAAAACACATGTTCCATCTGTAAGAGTCACAACAGGCTATGAGTTTCTGCACAGAATATGGCTTGCTGGATATACTTCACCCTGTCTTCCTTACTACTACTGATAAAACATGATAATTGGGATAATATTTGGATATTTTAGTATAAAATCTGACCTACGAGTCTGGGTCCTCTTTAATTCAGAAGCTGAAACTGTTTTGACTCTGTACATATTATGCATTTATTGTTACTAATAATAAGGATAAACGTGCCAAAATTAGTCTAATTGGGAATTAGCTGCATGCAACTGTAGTTATTTTAATAATAATAACCATAACGATGGTAGTCACCTGGAGGAAATCTTTTTTCAAATGCTTACAACGGAGCCTGGCATAAAGAACACTCGATAAAGTTTAGATGATGTCATGGTGGTTGGTGTCGTTGAAGATGACTATTAACTACCAATTACATGTAAATATTTCAAAATCAGGATAATCTCTACCCACAAAAGCAGCGCCTCATGTAGCAGGTGCCTCTAGTATCTTTATCACATGCTCTCTGCTCATCTCTAATGTCAGCTATAGCTGCAATGAATAGTTAAATGCAAGCTCTCCCACCTTACACTACCAGGATCTCAACTCAGATGGGATATTGCCTTCAGCATTCTGCACCACACCTTGGAGTTCACTCACTCGGACCTGTGGAGCAAGCCCAGACGTACAGGAGAAGAAGAGCTTATGAAGAAACCCTCAATTTGTGGGGAGCAGGAGCCACTGTCTTTTGGGACGACTCCTGGAGGCATTCCACGAGCCACTCAGGTGATCTCAACAGAATTGCCCTCCTGATAGTGCTCCCAGCAGATTACTCCCTCCCTGCCCTACTCCCCTAACTTCCTCACTACTTCTTTCTTCCTGGAACCACCTCCCAAATTAATCACCTGCACCCAAATCCTTATCTCGGGCTCTGCTTTTAAGAGAACCAAAATTAAAGCATTTCATTTCCTAAGTCTGGGTGATTTCCAGAAATATAAACTAAAAATACTTTTTACATGGGTGCTCCTCCACACAAGGCAACATCAGATTATTTGTTTTGGAGAAAAACAAATGGAAGATAGAACCTTATTAGACAGGACCTTTTGTAAAATAAAGTTCATAATGTTTTATTGTGTGAAAACATTAAAAAGTTGTGGAAAAATAATTTTTCAAAGAATTAGAGGAGACAAAAAGAAGAAAAAAACCAATGTTTTCAGTAACTTTGATCAATATTCCCATGTGCTGCATGGATGAGCCAGGTGATCATTGGCCCTTGTTAAGTTCTTTCTAATGCAAGACCTCAAGAACATTTACTGTGTAACTACTTGGATGTCTGATTAATTCAAGCCTGAGCTCTTTGGCTGAATGAGGTCCTGGCAAAGTTCCAGAGGCTAATGGATAATTTGTAGCGACCATATCGTGGGCATTTGGCAGCATGTCCAACAATGTGGGGGTAATAGCCAGCATTTGTTGGATATTTAAGGCCCTTAACGATTGTTGTGAGTGACACAACCAGGTTAGAATGTCATAAAACCCTAAAGAGATCAAGCGACCAAGAAAAAACACTCAAGGCTTTTCATGTAATTGCCTTAAGAGTATTGACCATATAAAATTAAATTCAACAGGTACATTTAGAGCACTTACTATGACACACCAATTAACAGTTATAGAAAAGTTTCACATCTATTATCTCATTTGAGCCCAGCATAACCTGTAAGATGGGTATTATTTACTCTCTCCACTTCACAGATCATGCAACTGAGACCCACGGAAGTGATCACAGCAGGAGGGTGCTCCATGAATGCTGGTGAGCTGAATGACCTACCTGAGGTTAGACCTCAAACATGATCCAGATCTTCTAATCCCCTTCTTTGCTCTTTGCTCTACTTGGACAGTACTAAGTATCACTTCTAACAGGAAATGCAAATGATTAGTCCTTGCTCTCTATCTTAAGGACTCTTACCTTTGAGGATTGAGCACAGTGTTGTATTGGATTACGTGAACTGACCCTGCAACGTATGAATTTACAAGAGAGATGAGACCTAGCTGGTGTGGTCAGGGAAGGCTCTCTAAAGGGGAATGGGACTGGAGCTGGGCTCTGAGGGATGGTCAGGATTTTCATGGGGCAAAAGGAGAAATTGAAAGCCTTGCCACCAGCTAGAAGGATACTGAGGTGACAGGTTTAGATTTCGAAATCTCATAGGTCTTGGTGACTTATTATTTACATTCTTTAAATTCCTCAAAGTTTTTATGGACCAAAATTTTCTTCAGTTCTGTACTTAAGTCACCTCTCAGTTTTAAGAAGCAATTAGTTTGTTCTGTGGTTTTCCAACGTTTTGTGCCTGTGGATCCAGAATCTTACACATAATCCAAATAGATTAAAAAAAAAGGAGCAGTTTTGGTAAAGGAACGATTAGAGACTGATGAAAAGGAGGTTGTTCACACAAGACAATTCCGTATCAGTCGTCATCTGCGACGTGAGATGTGGTACATGTATCGCTCAAGGTCCAGCCAGGAAAACAGAAACCATCTCAGTTATTTTAACAGAAAAAAAGAAGATATGTGGAACTGGTCGAACAGCACTGGGGGACTAAAAGGCAAAAAGGGAGCACACCAATAGATTGCAAAGAGAAGGCAGCTTTGCCCCTCAGAGCTGGCAAAACAAAGGTGAAGAGGTTGAAGTTTTTAAAGCCAATGAAGTTGCAGGTGCCGTACTGAGCTAGTTCTCAGACCTCGGGCCAGGGGAGACTGCCTAGCTGGTATTAGTGCCTCTGATGGCAAATGAGAAGACACATTCTGGGCAAGATGACAGAAAAGCTAGGAACTGGGATAAACTGCCCCTGAGAAATGAAGGGCTGCCGCTGGGGTGACGTTGATGGTAGCAACAAATAAACAGAAAGGACCAAGTCCCCCTTCCCTGCTCCTGACTTCCAGCCTCCTGCTAGTGTCTCCTGTCAGTGGGACCCAACAGGAGCAGGCTGGCAGAGGAGAAAAGGGGTGTGTGAAGTCCCAACCCCAGCCCCACAGAGCAGATCGTCAAATGCAAAGCTGAGAAACAATGACTTCATAGCCAATATGGTGCCTCAGACCACAAGAAGGAGCACGTTAGAGAATAAGGGTGGCTCTGCTCTGAATTTTCATGATTTGGGGGAAAACAGCTGAGAGTTCATATCTTCCAGGTAGCAGATCATTCTATATTTATCTTTGAAGGACAAGGTGATGGTATGGTAAATTGAGGACAAACCACAAGTTAGTCTGTACAATTTACTGTCGGGAAAAGACCACGGCAATGCGATAAGGAAACAAAGCAGATTCTCACGTCTGAAGCCTCGTTTTGTCATATTTCCTAGGTCAGAATTTATGATTTATTACAATAATAACTTATGTTCTTTCTCTTCAGAGATTCATTTTCTCTTCCACAACTTACCTAGATAAAGTCCATACATCAGAACGGATAAGCCAAGTGAGATAGCTATTAACCACAAGCACGTTAAATATATGTATCATTTTCCTCATCTGTGAGATGGCAAGATTAAAGAATTATATGCAGAAATGAAGAATCTCTTGTTAGCGATTATTACTCACTCATTCAACAAATATATTTAATGTCTACTACATGACAGACATTATTTTAGGGGTAGGGGTTAAAGTAATAAAATAGACCAAGCACCCACATCAGTTAGAAACCAACACAGCTCGAAGTAAAGGAAAATCCCACTCCAGTGGCTTTACTGAAGAGGGTTTCATGATTTCCACTTAACAAGAAATCATGAGGGAGACAACCAGGGCTGGTAGGATGTGCTGTGATGCAATCAGGGACCGAGTTTCTGTCTGCTTTTCCTCTCAGCCTCCTTAAAGGGTTAGTTTTTATACTCATACATGTAATTTCATGACCACAAGACACCTATTCCACTGCCAGGAATCATCCCTGCATTCCAAACATGCATAAGGAGAAAGAGGGAAGAAGGACTTCCCAGAAGTCCCCAACAGACTTCTGCTCACATGTTACAGACCAGAGCCATAGTATCCGGCTACGCCTCGCTGCAAATCAGAATGTGAGGGTAAGCACTTTTAGCTGGACATATTTCCACCCCAAATAAAACCTGGAATCTGTAAGGAAGAAAGGTCACTGTGGTTTTCTAGCAGTCTCTGCCATAGCCCCTGCACCATGGAGCTCATATTCTTGTCTAGTAGATTATATCACTAGGGCTCTGTTATGGCAGCAGCTGGAGCCAGGAGAACAGGAATTTGTTGGAAGGATACAAACCAGATCATGGAATCAAAGGGAAGTTGGTTATAGAAGGATGAGAACCAGGGTGGCCTCTGAGTGGTCTCGTTTGGCAGCAGTGTTCTGACAAGGGAACCCCAACACAGAAGAAGTGGTACGAAGACTTAGGAGAAGAGTCCAAGTGCTGACTTGGGCCCTAGCGATCCTACAAAGCCTGCACACAATGCGAAAAGTGACTCCCCAAAAGGAAGTAAGGGAGTGATTACCAAGAAGACAGGCCAGCGTGCCGAACGGCAACAGGTTCAGGCACTGGCCAAGGGGCTGCTTTTTGTGAAAAGATTTAAGTTTTCCAGTTGACAAGTTCTTAAGTGCTATTAAGCACTGTAAAATTCTTCACATTGTATCTTGATCTTAAAAACACATCTTTGCTCCAATTTTTTAATGCTTCAGAAAAATCCAATTTTCACTTTTCTAGACTGAATCAGAACTGCAAAAAAAAAAAAAAAAAAAAAAAAAAAAAAAGTTTACACTAAAAAAAACCAGACAGCAGAAGATTAGATGGTTTTGCTACTAAGACTGTCTTCTGGTTACATTTTATATATAGACTTTTCTGAATGCAGGTTAGGGAGCTATTAAAAAATTAAATAAGAGAAAAGCATTGCTTCTGCTATTTGACTTGAAGATGTTCACAGCGGGGCAACATAAAATCAGATTTTTACAGTGCTGTCTGAAAAAAAAAATACCATATACTGAATTCAAAGCCCATAGGCAGATCAGGCCATTAAGAACTATTACCCATATTATTACTGCTAAAATATTTACATATTATAATTTTGTAATAAGGTATTTCCAAAGAAAACAATGTTGGCTTAAAATGCTCATGTTATTAAAGTCATTCCAGCATAGCATTGTTTGAAAAATCTCTGCAGAAGCAAAAGCCAAAAACACCAAACAATTTAAGTTTGGATTTGCACCTCTCTAAATACCATTTTCCTGACCCTTCAAAACAGATACAGCAAATGAAGACCACATAAATTACGCACAAGCACGAACCTTGTTAAAAATAACAAGAGGGGCACCTGGGTGAGCTTCCGAACTTCGGCTCAGAGCGTGATCTCACAGTTTACGAGTTCGAGCCCCACACTGGACTCTGTGCTGACAGCTCAGAGCCTGGAGCCTGCTTCAGATTCTGTGTCTCCCTCTCTCTCTGCCCCTCCCCTGCTCATTCTCTCCCTCCCTCCCTCTCTCTCCCTCTCTCTCCCTCTCTCTCACTCTCTCTCAAAAATAAATAAACATTTAAAAATTAAAAGCAAATTAGGTGCCTGGGTGGCTCAGTTGGCGAAGCCATGGACTCTTGATTTTGGCTCAGGTCATGATTTCACGGTCGTGAAACCAAGGCCCTCATCAGGCTCCACGCTCTACTCAGAGCCTGCTTCAGATTCTCCCTCTCCCTCCACCCCTCCTGTGCTCACTCTCACTCTCTTAAAAATGTAACAAGAAAATTAATATAGATCCAGGTGCCATTGTTATGCACATTCTTTTTATGCAGTTGAATTATTTCAACTTCAAATCACTTTTGAGAGTTTCATTTGGTTATTCAAAAAATATTTATTGAACCTGCCTAGTAGGATAGACACCAGTACTTGTCTACTCAATAGTCATGTTCCTTTTACTCCTAACATAATCCCATCTTTTTCAAGATATCACTGTGTAACTTCTCAGATACACATGCAGCTAGGGGTTGCCATGTGACCGGGTCTAGACAAAAAGATGTATAGGAAAGAGTTGTGGGGGTTCTTTTAAGCAGAGAAACTCCTTTGGTAGTATTTTTGACTTTTTTGTCTGAAATGCAGATGCAATTCCTGAAGCCATGGCAGCCATTTTGCAATCATGAAGATATAAAGCAGAAAAAGAGACAGATCACAGAGTCTGATGATAGCATGGAGATACTGTACCAGTCCTGGACTTGCCATCTTCAGCCTTTTCACAATAAATAAAAACACCTGTGTTTGGTTCAGCTATTGCAGTCAGGTTCTATTATCTGCGGCCTGATGCATTACTGACCTATGTGCTATGTATCTGACACTGTGTTAGACTTTGGAGGTATAGCAGTAAGCAAGATGTAGACCTTAGCCTCAGGGAACTTACTATATAATGAGAGAAACATTCAACAAATAATTACAAAATTAACTAATTACAACTGCTATGAAGGGTAAGTACTGAGGCATCTACGCTAGTCTAGGTGAAGGTGGTGGTCAAAAAAGACTTTTTAAAGTAAATGACATAAACTGGGACTTGAATATATAAGAATTAACTGGGCAGCAACAGTTGGAGAGAGCATTCCAGGAGGAAGAATGGTCCCTATGAGTGAAATATGGAGACTGAGGGAAATAATATTACCTCATGAGGCCAGGGCCGTAGGCAGATCAGAAATTGCAGGACCTTTTGGCCATGATAAGAAATTTAGACCCTAGAGCAATAGAAAGTCATTGGTAGATGTGAAGTGGTCAGATTTCAGTTGTAAAGGAAGAATTCTGGTCACAGTATGAAGGAATGGAAGCAAAACTAGATGCAGGGAGTAAGAAGCTTATTGAAGTAGTTTAATTCAGGAGTCAGCAAACTGCTTCCAAGTGTCTGCTTTCATAAATGAAATTATAATGGAAATGAGCTACACCCATTTGTTTAAGTACTGTCTACAGCTGCTTTTATGCTACAATGGCAGGGTTGAGCTGTTGCCATAGACACTACACGGCCCACAGAAGCAAACATATTTACAATCTGACCCTTTACAAAACAAGTTTGCCAACCTCTGCTGTCCCTGAGTGAAGATGATGGCTTAGACTAGTTCCCTAGGGATGTAGAAAAGTGGGTGATTTAAGACATTTTTGAGATTTGCTGATGGGTTAAATTTGGGAGAAGGAGAGACAGATGAACAATGACTTTTAAATATAAGCACCTAAGAAGATGGAAAGGTTAGTGTTAGAGAATAAAGTTCAAGTGTTCTGTCGAGGCCATCTTGACTATATTTTAGAGACAGAGGTTATCAATTGTTCTCTTGTTAGAATACGGAAATCCTACAATATGGGGCTTTCCTTATGTTCCATGTTGCGATCAGTTTTGCTCGCTAAGAATCTTCATATTTTGGCGTATTGGTTCTTACAGAAAGTTCTCCCAAATATAATTCAATTGAGTCCACTTTAATAAAAAGTTAAGCAAAATTTAAAAGAAATAGAGGCAAACAGAAGATAAATAAAGGTTTTCTGACAGTTTGAGAAAAGACATCCCCTCCTTCAGTTGAGCAGTTAAGACTGTCTAGTTATAATTATTATTTATACATTTTTAAGACTTCTTTTTCATGCAACCACATTCTCCCCAGCAATTTCATGCCATTTAATACTATCATATTGATTTCACAAAAATAACAAAATAATGAACCTGTTGTGGGTAGGGTACAATTTGTTGGGAACGGATACAGATCTTTTGAGTTAGATCTGTAAGTCCCTCTGCTGTTCCTTTCCAAACTTTATCAAAATCTGGGACACAAGCCTTGACAACTCATAAAAAAGTTTTCAATTGTGGAAGTCCAAGAAAAGATTAGAAATATGGCTATTATGTATCTCTCTGCCAGATCCTCAGGCATGGGAAACTCACCCAAATCTCCACTCATTCCTTTGTAAAAGGTCAAGCCCCAAGCACAGAAGGGAAAATAGTCAACTGTCATGGAAAATGGCATGGCCCAACATTTGAAATCAAACACCTTGGTGCTGTTCTTTGAATTTGTAAAAGCGTTCGGCAATATGGATATACAACATGTTTGATGAGACCTCCTATTGAGACCATTAGAGGGGAAAAAGCAAGTCTTCCCAAATGTCACATTGAGGATAGTATTTGACCTGCACTCTTCTCCTTAGAGCCCTTCACAGCTGTTCCGCTAGTTTGGCTGGCTGCAGGAATCTCTTGCATGCTACTTCACAATCTTTCATTGTTGTGCAATCGCTCCCTACGAAAATAAATGTTTTTTTTTTTTTAGTTTGGTTTGGTTTTGTTGGCAAAAGATGCTGGAAATATGCCTCGTACCTTAAGGATAAGACGATTTCTTCTGAAATGCATACGTTGAGATGTGGGGAAGAAAATATCTGAGACAGAGAATGTAGAATTTATGGGTTTAATGAAATGTGAAAATTGGAAAAGACAAACATCCCCTCTGAATATGGCATAAACTCCTTAGCAGACTGGGTTAATTAAAAAGTATAAGGTCAGACAGGTCCCTATAAATCTGATAGATGATTTTTTTTAATTACTTTTTTCAAGCAGAGGAGGGCTTTTTTGTTTGTGTTTTGGTACTGTCTTCCCTGGATGAAACAAGGTATTCCCAGCCAAAGAGTATTGAGCTGGTGCTCAGAAAGTGGATTTTCCTCCTTCCCTCCTGAACCCACCTGCTCATGACCATAAGCCCAGCTGCAGGTGGGGTAGCCTTTGGAGCAACAGCTGGAGCAGAAGAGACATTGGAACAGCAACACTGAGCTGGTTTCCATTCTCTCATAATTTCATTCATGTTCATTTCTTTAGGAAGCCTGTAAAATGTTCTTTTTTAATTGAACTATCATTGACAAACAGTAAAATTCATCTTTTAAAATGTACAGTTCTAATAAAAGAAAAGGTACAATTCTACATATTTTGAGAAGTTTCTACAGTCATGTAACCATACCCACAGTCGAGTCGGAGAGTATTTTCATTATTGTAAAAATATTCTTGTGTCCTTTTGTAGTCAATCCCCTACCCCAACCCCAGCCCAGAGCACCTGGCAACCACAGATCTGATTTCTATTTCTGTTTTTCCAAGAATGTTATATTAAAAGGAATCATACAGGGTGCGTGGGTGGCTCAGTCATTAAGCATCTGACTTTGGCTCAGGTCATAATCTCACAGTTCGTGAGTTCGAGTCCCACATCAGGTGAGCTCGAGCCCCACTTAGAGTGAACACGAGTCCCGCTTCGGATGAGCCACGCTTCTCTCTCTCTCTCTCTCTCTCTCTCTCTCTCTCCCTCTCTCCCTCCCTCTCTCTCTCTGCCCCTCACTCACTTGCACCCTCTGTCTCTCTCAAAAAAGAATAAAAAAGAAATCATACAGTGTGTAGCCTTTTGAATCTGACTTCTTTTACTTTGCAAAACGCCTTTAAATTCAGCAATGTTGTATATTAGTTCATTCCTTTTCATTGCTGAATAGTGTTCTATTATGATTATATGGATGTCCCATAATTTATTTATCCATTCAGTATTTGGTTGGTTGTTTCTAGTTTTGGATAATTATGAATAAAGGTGCTATAAACAGTCATACATAGGTTTTTGGTGGACTTATAAGAAACTGTCAAACTCTCCCTCAGTGGCTGTACCACTTTCTATTCCTACCAGTAAATGTCTGAGAAGTCCCGTTACTCAATGGCCTCCCCCTGCATTTTGTATTGTCAGTGTGTTGTTATTTGGGCCATTATAACTGATGTTTAGTGGTATCATATTGTGCTTTTAATTTACATTTCTCTACAGACTAATGATACTGGGCATCTTTTCATGTGCTTATTGGCCACAAATATGTCTTCTTTGATGGAGTATCCATTGAAATCTTTTGCTCACTTTGATGGTTTGTTGGTTTTCTTATACTGAATTTTGAGAATTCTGTATATTCTAGTTAACCAGTCCTTTATCAGATAGGTGTTTTGCGAGTATTTAATCCCTGTCTGTGACTGTCCTTTTGTTCTCTTCACGTCATTTAAAGAGAAGTTTTGGGGTGCCTGGGGGGCTTAGTCGGTTAAGTGGCTGACTCTTGATCTCAGGTCAGGTCATGATCTCACATTCATGGGTTCGAGCCCCGCGTCAGGCTCTGCGCTGGCAGCACGGAGCCTGCTTAGGATTCTGTCTCTCCTCTCTGCCTCTCCCCCACTTGTGTTCTCAATCTATCTCTCTCAAAATAAATAAATAAACATAAAATTTTTTTAAAAAGAGAAGTTTTGATGAAATCTAATTTATCAACTTGTTTTTTTATGGATTATACTTTTTTTTTTAACGTTTATTTATTTTCGAGACAGGGAGAGGCAGAGCATGAACGGGGGAGGATCAGAGAGAGAGGGAGACACAGAATCCGAAACAGGCTCCAGGCTCTGAGCTGTCAGCACAGAGCCCGACGCGGGGCTTGAACTCACGGACCACGAGATCATGACCTGAGCCAAAGCCGGATGCTTAACCGACTGAGCCACCCAGGCGCCCCTGGATTATACTTTTTATGCCCTTCCTAAGAAGTCTTTGCCTAACCCAATGTCACAAAGATTCTTATGCTAGAGATGTTAGGGTTTTATATTTAAATTTAGGTCTTTGATCCATTACTAGATAACTTTTGAATACAGTGTGAAGCACAGTCCATATGGATATCACTTTTTAAAAAAATTTTTTTAATGTTTATTTTTGAGACAGAGAGAGACAGAGCACAAGCAGGGGAGGGGCAGAAAGAGGGAGACACAGAATCCGAAGCAGGCTCCAGGCTCTGAGCTGTCAGCACAGAGCCCGACGCGGGGCTGGAACTCACAAACTGTGAGATCGTGACCTGAGTGAAGTCAGACGCCCAAACCACTGAGCCACCCAGGCCCCCCTGGATATCACTTTTTATAAGTGGATGTCCAAATACTCTAGCACCATTCATTGAAGAGGCGATCTTCTCTGTATTGTATTGCCTTCACACTTTTGCTGAAAAACTGTTAATATTTGCGTGGCCTATTTTTGTGTTCTCCACTCTGTTCAATCGATCCATATGTCTATCTCTTTGCCAATACCGTGCTATCTTGATTACTGTAACTTCATAGTAAGTCTTAAAACCAGGTGAGGTTAGTCTTCTAACTTTGTTCTTTTTCAGAATTATTTGGCCTTTGCTTTTCCATATAATTTTTAGAATCAGCTTGTCAATTTCTATAAAAAGCCTCTTGGGATTTGGTTGGAATTATACTTAATTTATGTAGGAATTTGAGGGAAATTGATGTCTTGACAATATTGAGCCTTGTGATCCATAAAGACACTATGCACTCCATTTATTTAGGTCTTTTATTATTTCTGTTATCAATGATTTTTAATTTTTAGCATACAGATTTTACACATACTTCATTAGGTTTATCTCTAAGTATTCCATGCCTTGGGTGCTATTTTAAATGGTACTTTCGGGGTGCCTGCGTGGCTCAGTCGGTTAAGGATCCAATTCTTAATCTCAGCTCAGGTCATGATCTCATGGTTTTGTGATTTCAAGCCCCACATCGGGCTCTGTGCTGACAGTGTGGAGCCTGCCAGGATTCTCTCTCTCCTCCCTCTCTGCCCCCCCCCCCAACTCTCACTGTGTCTCTCTCTCTCTCTCTTGCAAAATAAATAAACACTTTTTTAAAAAATTTAAATAAATTAAAAAAATAAATGGGACTTAAAAAAATTTGTTTCTAATTGTCCCTTTCTAGTATACAGACATACAATTGATTTTTTATGTGTATTGCTCTTGTGTCCTGAAACTTAGCTGAACTTATTTTTGAAATTTAGCAGTTTTTTGGTAGATTCTATGTGATCTCCTATGTAGACAATCATGTAATCTGAGAATAGATATATATATCTAGTTAATTCTGATTACACTGTGGAAAATGAATTACAGTGGTGCATAATTCCAGAGGTCACTGAAGAGGGGACTGTAGTACCAAGGAGAGAGAAAGGGTGACAACGGTCAGCCTTGAGAGCTGGCTTGGATTGAATGTAGGAGCTGAGAGAGAGAGAAACCAAGGACAAGTTCCAGATGATTTATATTTGTAACCAGGTAGCTGGTGGTGTACCATCTACTCAGCTGAGGAAAAGGCAGAAAGAGCAGGAGTAGCATTGGGGAGGGGGGCAGGCAGATGATAAAGTCAGCTTTGGAAACTTGAATAGAAGGTGTCCAGTGCAGTGGCCAAGAGTATGGCCTATGAAGACAAACTGCCAACATCCAAATCCCAGCCCTACCACGTAACTGCATATGACCACAAAAAGTGACCACAAAAAGTTACTTATCCTCTCCCTGTATTGCAGTTTCTGCATCTCTAAAATGGAGATGATGGGGCGCCTGGGTGGCGCAGTCAGTTAAGCGTCCGACTTCAGCCAGGTCACGATCTTGCGGTCCGTGAGTTCGAGCCCCGCGTCAGGCTCTGGGCTGATGGCTCGGAGCCTGGAGCCTGTTTCCGATTCTGTGTCTCCCTCTCTCTCTGCCCCTCCCCCGTTCATGCTCTGTCTCTCTCTGTCCCAAAAGTAAATAAAAAACGTTGGAAAAAATAAAATAAAAAATAAAATAAAAAGGAGATGATAATAATATCTATCTCATAAGATTATTATTAAAACTTAAATTAGTTATGCACATAAAGCTGTATCTTAGGACAATATCTGGGCTTAGTGAGCATCAGTAGATTTGAACTATTATCATGTGGCTGCAAGATATTCAGTATATAGCTAAAAAAAAGAATAAAGGAAGATAGTGGATATATATTCCTTTATATATCTCAAAATCTCAACTAAAGGATAGGGTCATTATAGGATTGAACTTCCCACTCCTATGTTTGAGTGAGAGACACATACCACCGAGTTGGAAGCACTTAGTGAGCAGTGTGAGGGCTCTCTTTGGAGCTCTCTAGCCCTGGGGCATAGAGGTTAGTAATGTTTGAGAAGAAAACTATCATATCCTAAGTCCCTGAATAATTACAACGAGCAGAGCCTTTATGCCAAACTTAGGCAGAAATATAGTGTAAGTGAGAAATAAATCTTTGTTATTGTTATTTTAAAATTTGAGGACTGTTACTGCAGCATAACCTAGTCTGTACTGACTGAAATATCAGTGAGCCATTTAATTATGCAAATGACATGGGAAGTTTGAGAAGCTGTGGGTCTTAAGGTAAAAGATTGTATATGTTTAAGCAGGCTTGCATTTAATAAATTATTTCCTTTGGAAATGGGTTTCCTTTTAAATATGGGTCTAGACTGTACCTTTTACTCTAAAGCAGTAACTGCTTGTCTTATAGAGAAATGTGAACTCCAGATTGAGTAGTTGGACATTAGAAACTGAGACCACAAGAAGAACACACAGGCACAGTTTTTACTTCATATTGGAAAAAGCGTAAAGAGAAACTGAACTGGCCAAATTCAACTCACTTGATGTTATTTAAAACTGCTCAACCCAAACTTTGAAAAATTAGAAAGAAGGGGGCTGTCTTTTCTTTTGTAATTTGGGAGAAAAAAAATAAGGAAGTGACACTCCTTATTTGTTTATCCACTATATGAAGCTGGACAGTTGGGTTCTGCTATGGTTTCTTTGAAGGCAAGGTCTCAGCTGTGGGTAGGAAATGACATGTCTCCTACTGACAGAGGAGTATTCCCATTCACAGTCACCCTGGGAAGAGGCGGATCCAGAGAACTGAGAGTGACAATCGGGAAGGCAGACATTAAACTGGAGATGAAGATGGAATTCCTTCTTTGGACTTTACTCTCTTAGGCTTCACTCTCTTTACTCTTTTAGGCTTAGAACCCAAAATATCCAGCCTGCTTGGGTGGCAGCAATGGTAGCTGGTATCCTCTCAGGAGAGCAGATCGGTAGCTAGTTGGAGAGGAAACCCTCTAGCCAGGGAATCAGTAAGACAGCTCAAGATGGTGGTGGACTACAATACACAACTTCCAGAGCCTCCATATTTAATAAGCAGTTGTCAGTTTCTTTGCTGTAATTTCCTCTATTTTCTTGAACTTTCAGTAGTTTTGGTTAACATCAAAACCTGGTCTCAGTAGAACTGGGAAGAATTAGGGAAGGGTAAGTGTCTGTGCTTAGTCCAGTAATAAAAGAGTAACTTACCTTGAAGTCAGCATGTCAGGGGCAGCATCAATCCTTGGCCAGAACAGGGTCAATGGGCTAAAACCAATGAACACCCAAGCACATACAGAGAGCTTCGAGCCCATATGGAACACCCTGGAGACTCCCTGAAAGAAATTAGAAGGAACCTGAGAAGGACATCCTGCTCTCATGCAGGTGGAGACCATCAATCAGGAGACACTAGGTTAAACTGTGACCTCAATAGCACTGGCGAGGCCCAGGGAACATGGGTTACAAACATAATCCAGGGTGTATGCTTCCTTGGGACTATGATGCTCGTGGGAGTTTGTCTGTGATGTAGAAATCATTGGGACATGTGTTGGGTTAAAAAATATTGAGATGTTCTCTTCTAGGCAAAGAGAAGCCTCTGTGGGTTTTCAGACAGGGACATAAGGAAATGAAAATAAGATTTTGAATTTTTATAATATTCTAATATCATTACAGTGGGCAAAGATTTTTCAATAACTATCCTATTAAGAAAATTATAAATATTGTAAAGGAAATGTGTTTTCAGCTGAAATGAGACCATGTAAATCAACCTTGAAGCTTGTGGATTTAGTTAAGTAGAATGTAGGTGAAACAAAATCTCAATAAATCAAGAAATCCAACCTTAATGTAAGCAGTTCATTAATTAAAACTCACAGCCAAGTATAAGATTTACACAATTCTGAAGTGACAATACCAAAATAGCATCTGCTTCCAAGCATCTGCTTACCAAGAAACTGCTCTTCTTACTGAACAATAGGATAAATCATGATCCCCCTATAATCCTTTTAGGATTGGGAGTGTTTCCCATGACGTTTTCAAATGACCTAGGCAATGCTCATTTCACTCCGGTAACAAAATCCACAGCTATAATTTGCTCAGTTTACAACTTTGAAGTAGCAATCATTCAATTCTCAAACTGTAGATGTTTGGGAAGGAAGATTAAAGCTGAAGGGAGGCTGAGGAAGCTGAGGGGAAGGAGAGGGTTTCTGCAGACCAAGTGTGCCCAGGGGTGAAATAACTAAGGGCAAAGGGTCATCGATACTAAAACTAGTAAAGAAATAAGAAAAATGCCTGATAAAGAAGCCAGGGTTCTCACAGTGGAGTTGCATTACATATGCATTTAACTTACCAAAGGTCAACCACATGTGATCAAGGAAACCACACAGATAAAGGAAAAGAAAGAGAAGCCATAATTTAAACAGTATGGCTGATTTTGCACGCTGTTCCCACTCAACAAACCGTGCTCTGTAGTAAGATCAAGAGGGACAATGTGAATCTGTTTTTCCCTTAGCTTTTAAGTGTCCTTCACTGCATGTGCATCTTACTGCACTGAATATGAATCTAGGGTTTTAAAGATAGGGGATTTCTTGAACCACACGGTTCTTAAACCCAAGCTAAGTATTTCATCAGGTGCCCAATGGGATGGGGGTCAGAGCTGGGATGACAGGAAGCAGGGAAATCCTGTCAGTGGATTCATTAAAAGATGTAATGTTAGCCTCTGCATCGGCTAGGGCTCAGGCAGATAAGCAGAACCACTATGAGTGACATGGATTAAGGAATATAAGGATTAGACCTTACACAAGTATGGACATTGTTAAAAAAATTTATGGAAGGCTGTTGCCTTGGCATCTGGTAGCAGGCCCGAAGTTGCTGTGGGTGGATCGGCAAGACCAGTATGGAGAAGGAAAACTGGATGTGAAGTGGGGAAGAGTAAGGACAAATTGGAACCCACAAGGGCAAGCTGGAACCCAAGGAATAAAATAGAACCCACACCTGCCTTTTATTGCCTCCAGACTTGATGAGGCTAGTGGCCTGTAGAGGGGCTACACATGCCCTTGGTCCAGGATGAGAAGAAGCTAGAGGAGATGTGCAGAAGCTGAAGAAGCCACAGGGCCAGCTGCAGCTCCACAGCCAACAGAGGCAGTGGGTAAGTGGCAACACCGACAAGCTGCCGCAGCAACCAGGTCCTTAGGTCACCCTTACAAGCACATGGCTACCGCTTCCCTTCTGCCTTCCAAATCAGGCACACACTTCCCTGGTGGCCAGCCCTAATCCACAACATCCCCTTGTTTGACAAAATTATTATTAAGTACAAACTCTTCCCCATATGTGTTGTTATTTTTAAAAAATCCTTGAAAAGCCAATATTTGTTGCCACTGACCTGCTAATTTGACATTTGATCTCCATCCCTTGCCCCCCAAAATTTCTTTTTAAGCCTGGGTAGCACTAAAACTCTAAAACTATACATTTCCTTTTTTCCCCCCTGTTTACTAAAGTATTCGCACTGGTAAAATTTTCAATATTCATAACTCTGAGACTTGACACTTTCTGGAAAACAATTCCATTACGGGAAAAGGTTATGGCACTTTATTCTCTTTCAGTCATGGTTTACACAAATATATGTTCCATCCTAGTAATTTCTCAGAGGGCCCAAGAGCTTAGTGATAGCTGAAGTTTGAGTAAAACCATTAGCTTGAATGACCATTAACTAATAACTACTGTTACATGCTATTTAATGAGATGGTGAGCTCATTGAGGTCAAGGGCCATGTCTCATTCTTATTTGTATTCAAAGCACCTGGCAGGTACTAAGCACTCAATAAATATTTATCAACTCGCAGGATGGATTTTTGTGTGACTTGAAATGTTTGGCTTTAAAAGTGTGACTTTGGAGGAGAGACTCAGATCCAGAACTGCAAAGACTGGGTGAGTACAGAAAATACAAATCAGGTTAGTGGACAGAGAAAGAGAGTTATTCCCCGTCTATTTGCTCTTATTTATTTCCATCAAAAACTGCTCACTGCTTATATGCTATATATCAAGCACTGTATCAGACAACGGAAACATAAAGACAGGGGCCTCGCCCTAGGTTATTTCACAGTCTTGTCTGGCCTCAAGACATAGAGGCAAATAACTTACTACTACGGCATAAGTGCTTGTATAGAGATACGTATACAGAGCAAGAAGTGAGCAAATACATTCTCTAATTAGAATCCTAAACTACCCAAAAAAGATGGCTGGAGTTCTAAGACTGAGACATGCCTAAGTGGTATGGTTCCAATCTTTGGCTACCTAAATTCAAATGCCTATTCTGAGGAGTGGAGAGGGGTGGATGGGAAGTTTACTAGGCTCCAGTCCACTTATAGTCCACCTCCCTTGCAGTCCAGGTCCGCCCACAGCTTAAGAAAATCATTGCTTATTAACATACCTGAGCCTGTCAAACCAGAAAAGTCACTTAGGTATGGTTTTCCAAACAGAACTCAGAAGGCATCCATTTACTCCAGTAAAATATTTCTCAGATACACACAGTATTTTACAAGTACCCTGCATCTTTAAGAATTATTGAAGTCAAGTCTATATTGTTTTATTTGCCTAATCCTTACAGAGTACCTGTGAGGGCCTGATTGATTCTTGTTTGGCTACCAGGCACAAACCAAGGGCCAGTAATGGCTAATATTAAGGTGAATGTTAAGGAGCTTGAGTCAGATGGTAAATAATTTCAAAACAGTATGATGATATCTAAGCAGAAGATTATAGCACCATATACATCAGGAGCAGCAGAGTGTTGTTGGGACATGGAAGAATCCTTAATTTTGCTGGAGGGGAGTTTGGGAGACTTTCAGAAAGGAGATATTTTCACTGAATCTTGAAGACTGACTAGGAGTCCACCAGATACATAAAAGCAAAGTCTTCCACAAACAACAGATTTCAACGGAGCATATTGTAGGCCACACTTTTAGTGACTCCCTGATCATCTTCTTTAGGTACCAACTGACCCTAAAAGTAGCCATTAAAGCAAATTACTGAGCATTGCTTTGAGGCTTCTTTGGAATGTTGCATGGCTCCAAAAGATTTGGGCACAAGTAAGACATTCAGATTCATATACTGAATCACTAGGTTCACTAAATATTTAAAAAGGGAAACTACAGCTAAGAGCACAAAAGCATGTCAAGTCTGACCTACCTTAAAACACCACTTCTATTTCACTGGTTGTGAAAGCTCAGCATCCCCAAGAATGTGCTTTTGACCCATCAACTCAACAAATATTTATGTGATGGCTACTCTACGCAAATCATACTGCTAGCCTTGATAAGCATGGAGCTTCATAAAAGAAAGAAAATTTATAGGACCAATAAAAAGGATGGTTTATTCGGTTCACAATTAAGTTTCCCAACTAACACAATGCATTCATTTATTCTCCTACACCTCTTTTTCTTGACTTTGTGCTCTATAAGGCTTTCTATTAAGAAAAATCCACTGGGCTTGAGTCAAATAATGAATAGCCTTCACGTGACATAATTATATTTTATAATTCTTTTCTAACCTCTACTTTTAAAATTCCAGAAGCTCAGTAAGTACAATCCAGGGAGCATTAGTTCCTCAGGCACCCATTACTGTTTCTTGCCATTTTGTTTTCATTAAAATTTCTATTAACCTTTAATATCCAAAATGTATAAAGAATTTATACAACTCAACATCAAAAAGGTACAAATGATCCTATTAAAAATGGGCAGAGGACTTGAATAGACATTTTCCAAAGAAGACACATAGATGGCCAACAGACACATAAAAAGTTGCTTGACAACAGTAAGCATCATAGAACTGCAAATTGAAACTACAATGTGAGATCAACTTATACCTGTCAGAATGGCTAGAATCAAAAAGACAAGAACAAACAAGTATTGGTGAGGATGTAGAGAAAACAGAATCCTTGTGCACTGCCAGTGGGAATGTAAATTTGTGCAGCCACTATGGAAAACAGTACGGAGGTTCATCAAAAAATTAAAAATAGTTGGGGCGCCTGAGTGGCTCAGTCGGTTGAGTGCCCGCCTTCAACTCAGGTCACGAATTCATGGTTCATGAGTTTGAGCCCCGCGTCAGGCTCTGTGCTGACAGCTCAGAGCCTGGAGCCTGCTTCTGATTCTGTGTCTCCCTCTCTCTCTGCCCCTCCCCCACTTGCACTCTGTCTCTGTCTCTAAGATAAATAACCATTAAATTCAAAAAAAAAAAAAATTAAAAATAGAAATACCATTCAACTAATGATTCCACCTCTGGGTTTTTACCCAAAGAAAATGAAAGTACTAATTTGAAAACATACATGCAGTCGTAGGTTTTTGCAGCATTATTTACAATAGCCAAATTATGGAAATAGCCCAAGTGTCCATCAATTGATGAATGAATAAAGAAGATGTGGCATATGTATACAATGGAATATTAGCCATAAAAAAGGATGAGATCTTGCCATTCACAACAACATGGATGGACCTACAGGGTAGGGTATAATGCTAAGTGAAATAAGTCAGACACATAAAGACAAATACCATATGATTTCACTCATGTGGAATCAAAAAAAAAAAAACACATAAACAAAGAAGCAGAATGAGACCTATAAATACAGAGAACTGGTGGTTGCAAGAGGGTAGAACATGGGAGGATGGGGAAAATGGCTGAAGGGGAGAGGGAAATATAGGCTTCCAGTTATGGAATAAGTCATAGGGATAAAAGGATCAGCATAGGAATATAGTCAATGGTAGTCCTAGCCTCTGCAATCAGACAACACAAAGAAATAAAAGGCATCCAAATCAGCAAGGAGGAAGTCAAACTTTCACTCTTTGCAGACAACGTGATATTCTATGTGGAAAACCCAAAAGATTCCACCAAAAAACTGCTAGAACTGATCCATGAATTCAGCAAAGTCACAGGATATAAAATCAATGCACAGAAGTCGGTTGCATTCTTATACACCAATAATGAAGCAGCAGAAAGAGAAATCAAGGAATTGATCCCATTTACAATTGCACCAAAAGCCATAAAATACCTAGGAATAAACCTAACTAAAGAAGTGAAAATTTATACACTGAAAACTATAGAAAGCTTATGACAGAAATTGAAGAAGACACACAAAAAAATAGAAAAATATTCCATGCTCATGGATTGGAAGAACAAATATTGCTAAAATGTCAATGCTACCCAAAACAATCTACATATTCAATATAATCCCTATAAAAATAATACCAGCATTCTTCACAGGGCTAGAACAAACAATCCTAAAATTTATATGGAACTCGAAAAGATCCCAAATAGCCAAAGCAATCCTGAAAAACAAAACCAAAACTGAAGGCATCACAATCCCGGACGTCAAGATGTAATTACCAAGACAGTATGGTACTGGCCAAAAACAGTCACTCAGATCAATGGAAGAGAATAGAGAACCCAGAAATGGACTTACAAACGTGCAGCCAACTAATCTTTGACAAAGCAGGAAAGAGTATCCAATGAAAAAAGACAGTCCCTTCAGCAAATGGTGTTGGGAAAACTGGAAAGCGACATGCATAAAAAAGAACCTGGACCACTTTCTTACCCCATACATGATGATAAATTCAAAATGGATGAAAGACCTAAATGTAAGACAGGAAGCCATCAAAATCCTAGAGGAAAAAACAGGCAATAACCTTTCTGACCTCGCCCGCAGCAATTTCTTACTTGACATGTCTTTGGAGGCAAGGGAAACAAAAGCAAAAATGAAACACTGGGACCTCATGAAGATAAAACGCTTCTGCACAGTGAAGGCAAAAATCAGCAAACTAAAAGGCAACCGACGGAATGGGGGAAGATTTTTACAAATGACATATCAGATAAAGTGTTAGTATCCAAAATCTATAAAGAATTTATCAAACTCAACACCCAAAAAACAAATAATCCAGTGAAGAAATGGGCAAAAGACATGAATAGACATTTTTCCAAGGAAGACATCCAGATGGCTAATGGACACGTGACAAAATGTTCAACATCACTCATTGTGAGGGAAATACAAACCAAAACCACAATGAGATACCACCTCACACTTGTAAGAATGGCTAACATTAACAACTCAGGCAACAACAGATGTTGGTGAGGATGAGGAGAAAGAGGATCTCTTTTGTACTGCTGGTGAGAATGCAAATTCGTGCAGTATGGAAAACAGTATGGAGGTTCCTCAAAAAATTAAAAATAGAACTACCCTACAACCCAGCAATTTTACTACTAGTTATTTATCCAAGGGAAACAGGTGTGTTGTTTCAAAGGGGCACATGCACCCCCCCATGTTTATGGCAGCGTTATCAACAATAGCCAAAGTATGGAAAGAGCGCAAATGTCCATCGACTGATGAATGGATAAAGAAGATGTGGTATGTATATATACAATGGAGCATTACTTGGCAATCAAAAAGAATGAAATCTTGCCAATTGCAACAAGGTGGGTGGAACTAGAATGTATTATGCTAAGCAAAATAAGTCAGTAAGAAAAGACAATTATCATATGATTTCATTCATATGATGAATTTAAGAAACAAAACAGATGATCATAAGGGAAGGGAAACAAAAATAAGATAAAAACAGAGAGGGAGACAAACCAGAAGAGACTCTTACATACAGAGAACAAACTGAGGGCTGCTGGTAGGATGTTGGGTAGGCGGATGGGCTAAATGGGCAATGAGGCATTAGGGAGGACACTTGTTGGGTTGAGCACTGGGTGTTATATATAGGGGATGAATCACTGGATTCTACTCCGGAAATCATTATGGCACTACATGCTAACTAACTTGGATGTAAATTTTGAGAAAATTAGTTAAAAAAAAGAATGTGGAGAGAAAGGGAACCCTTGTGCACTCTGGGTGGGAATATAAATTTGTGTAGTCACTATGGAAAATAGTATGGAAGCTCTTCCAAAAAATGAAAAATAGAACTACCATACAAACCAGCAATTCTACTTCTAGGTGTATATCTAAAGGAAATTAGGATCTTGAAGAGATGTCTGCACCCCATATTCACTGCAGCATTATTCACACTAGCTAAGTTACGAAAACCACTTAAACATTCAACGATGCATAATTTTTAAAGTGACAAATAATAAATATATGCGGCATATATAAAATGGAATATTATTCGGCCGTGAGAAAGAAGGAAATCCCTCCATTTATGACAACATGGAGAGAACTTATCTGCAAAACTCGCTAAATAAAATAAATCAGAGAAAGACAAATACTATATGATACCATTTACATATGGAATAAAAAAAACCACCCCAAATTTATAGAAAAAGACTGGAATAGAAGTTTCCAGGGGCTAAGGGGGTGGGGCAAATGGGAAGGTGTTGGTCAAAGAATACAACCTTCCATTTGTAAGATGAATAAATTCTGGAGATAGCGTACAACATGGTGATTTTAGTTAATAATACTGTATTATATACTTGAAAGTTTCTATGAGAATAGACCTTAAACATTCCCACCACAAAAAATAAATGGTAATCATGTAACATGATGGAGGTGTTAGCTAATGTTATAGTGGTAATCATTTTTCAATATCTAAGTGTATCAAATCAACACAGCGGTACACCCCAAACTGACACAGTGTTATATGTCAGTTATCTTTCAATAAACCTGGGGGTGGGGAAGAATATAGTCAATCGGAATACAATAATATTGTATGGTGACAGAAGATAGCTGCACTTGTGGGGAGCACATCATACTGTAGAGAGTTATCAAATCACTATGTTGTACACCCGAAGCTAACGTAAGTAACACTGTGTGTCAACTATACTCAAATTTTAAAAATGTAAAAAACAAATCCACTGACCTCTTCTCCATCAGCATATAGATTATAAATTACAATCAATTGTCTGTTGAATAGAAGAAATCTTGCTTATAATTGATAAAACAACTAACTGATTTTGCCCTCTCTTTCTTCCTTTTGGTTCTTGAGAGCTACTTTCTAATTATTTCACAAACAAGGTAGTAGCTTCCTACCAAAGGTTAGTAAAAGGAACTTTTGTAAAGTAAAACTTTACAGAAAGTTAGGTTCCCAAAGATATAGATCAAACCCTACAGTATAGTCAAGTCCCAGTTATTCAGATGTGGGCACAGATCTAGACACACCAAGACACATAATTGAGAGCGTAGCTAAATTAGGCAGTGTTTAAAAGATCTGTTCAGGGGCGCCTGGGTGGCTCAGCCAGTTAGTTAAGCTTTGGGCATCTGCTGGGGTCATGATCTCACAGTCTGTGAGTGCCAGCCCAACATTGGGCTCTGTATTGACAGCGTAGAGATCTGCTATCTAGATCCTCTGTCTCCCTCTCTCTCTGCTCCTCCTCCTCTCATGCTTGCTTTCTCTCTCGCTCTCTCTCTCAAAAATAAACATTTTGAAAAATCTGTTCAAAGTTCCATTTGAGACACATACATGTGGAAATCATAGAAGCTATTATTTGCATAACATAACAAAAATTGAATAGCACAACAGAGACTCTATTAACTTCAGTAACTCTTCTATTAACAAAGGAGATATATTTCAACTATTTGACCTTGTGGTCAGAGATCTCATTACCAGAGGTGAAAGTACTAGAAGGCTTAGGAATGTATTCCAGAACATTCTTTCCCTGTGGCAGAGTACTTCCTCTTGCCTTGCACTTTAGGCAGAGTGAGAGAAAACTCTTGGGCCCTCTTGGTCTTTTTAAAGAATGCTTTTGA
Source organism: Panthera uncia (assembly GCF_023721935.1). Lineage (NCBI taxonomy): Eukaryota > Metazoa > Chordata > Mammalia > Carnivora > Felidae > Panthera > Panthera uncia. The sequence continues at coordinate 70,761,863 of NC_064809.1, forward strand.
CTGTCTTATAAAAATTACTTAAATTGTGACAATAATAAAAATTAAGAGCAAAAGTTAAGAGCTAATATTATTTCCATTTTACAAGTGATATAACTAAGGTCCCAAAGAGCTTAAATAATTTGCAAAAGACCTATAGCTAGAACATATCAGAGTGAAAACTCAAACACTAGTCTGACTCATATGCCCAAGATCCCAACACTTTTCCAAACTATAGGGGCAGAAATTTGACAACCCAGACATTACCTGTCTCCTCATAATGCCTCCAGTCTCTAAGTGCCTGAAGTCTCAGAGAGGCCAGGGTTCTCTCCTTGTTATCTGCAAGAAATCTGGATCTGTTCCAGGGCTGTTTTCTCTTCCTGGCAAGTACTGCCAAGCACTGAGGTTTTAGAGGATCCAATAAATACAATCTTCCTTTCCCAAACTCGGGTTTGGAACCAATTTAGAAGATAGACTCAGGGATCAGTCAAGATTGAAATGTAAGCTTTACTACCAGTAGGACTGTATCAAAGGACACGACTGAGGTGTGTAATCAAATAGGCTCACTTAAGCTCTTTGTCCCAGTTGGGACTCAAGCCTGAGGGACAATTTGGGACTAAAGGCAGATGTACTTATGCAGCTCTGCAGCCCTGCACTGCTCCAGAGCAAACAGGAGGAAGAAACCAAATCTGTGATGCTCACAGCCTTTTAATAGATGTTCTATCTACTCGGGAACTACAGACCTAAGGCTGTTGTCCAACAATCGGGTCGTTCACGCGTTCTACACAAGGAGAGATGATCAAGAGTCCCGGGGAGTTGCTCTAGTGAAAGAGTCTCCAGTAGAAATCTAAGAAATGAAGGAAATGAGTTCCCAACCCAGGGGGACTTCTTTATACCCCTGCCAGTGGTTCAGTGGTTTTTATGAAAAAGATATTATCACAAGATTTCATTAAGCCAAATATTAATATACTTGCAAAGGAAACACCTACTGTTACAAATGGTAAGCACTACCACATTGCAGCAGATGTAGTAATGTCTTAAGAAAACCATCTCCATCTACAAAGGATTTATCATTCATTGGTGGTAACAAGGAATGGAATGTGAGGTGAGAGGAAACATGCGTAATCCACGTGGTGTTGCACAACTTGTGTGCCCCTGAGATCCACTCTCTACCTGGCTCCATGCCCCCAGGAGCCTGCTCTGCCTGGGTGGTATCCACAGTCCCCTCCGGCCCCTGCCACTGGTTGGGTCTGCCAGTGGAGTGCACTGCCAGATGCTGGAGGGCAGACAGGTTGGGGTATTTATTCCTCTTACCCCTCCCTGCTGGTCATGTGAGTTGGCCATATCCCTCCACTGAAGCCCACTCTCCTGTCCAGCGGCGTCTCTGAGTTGCAGTGACTGTTTCCACAAGGTGCCCCATTCAGCCCCAGTGGTGGAAACAGCACTTCAGGTACTGTACCCCCTTTGTTTCCCCAGTCCCTGAAGCACCTTTGGAAGTAGTCCCTTTGTTAGACACTGTCCAGATTATTCCATTTTATTGTGTGGTCTCTTTCCTACCCAGGACCTTGACAGATAAATACACACACAATGATAAAAGTAGCTCTTTGCAGCTTCCAAAATTTTTTTTTACTTTTTGAATCCAAGCACACCTGGATTCCTGCCATGGCCTCCTGAATGACCACTCACATCCACCACTGCCCCTGCTTAGCCTGGTCTCTACACAGCACCCAGAGGTCTTTCTAAAACACTAACAGAATCGGGGCACCTGGAGGGCTCAGTCAAGTGTCTGACTTCGGTTCAGGTCATGATCTCATGGTTGGTGAGCTTGAGTCCCACATCGGTCTCTCTGCTGCTGGTTCCCAGAGCCCACTTCGGATCCTCTCTCTTCCCCTCCCCTGCTTGTGCATGTGCTCTCTCTTTCAAAAACAAAATATTAAAAATAAATAAATAAAGCCACTCCCCCCTTTAAAACCTCTTCATTGACTTCTCATGGCACTCAGAATAAAATCCAAGTCTATCATGCAGAGTCCCCACAGCCTGCTGGGCTCTGAGCCACCTTCCTCTCCTGCATAACTACAGACCAACCTCTTTTGTCCTGTCTGCCCCACTCACATCCTTCAAAGACAGGTTCACTCCTGCCTTGGGGTCTTTGTAAATGCTGAAGTCTTAACCCTGTCCCCTTTCCATTTAGCTAGTGCCTGCTGATTGCAAACACCACTTCCTCAGGAAATCTTTCCCACCCTCTCCCCAGCATTCCCACAATGTTGTGTTCCCACCATGCACTCCACCCCCAACTAGATCAGACCCACTTGTTATATATGTTCCCAGAGCTATGATTTTTCTTCTAGGCTTGTATACATTTTTAAATATATGTATATGTGATTATTTTTTTAAATGTCTTTTTTCCTTTCTGACCATAAGCTCCATGGGCAAAGTGGAAGGCTCAGTCTGGAACTATTTTGATCACCATTTATTACCCCATGCTTCATACAAGCCCAGCACAAAACATTCAGTAGATGTTTGTTGAATGAATGAATGACCTCATATAAGTTCATATCAGCCTTGAGGGGGGTGCCTGGGTGGCTCAGTCAGTTAAGCGTCTGACTTCAGCTCAGGTCATTATCTCACGGTTTGTGGGTTTGAGCCCCACATTGGGCCCTGTGCTGACAGCTCAGAACCTGGAGCCTGCTTCAGATTCTGTGTCTCCCTTTGTCTCTGCCCCTCCTCTGCTCATGCGCTCTCTCTCTCTCTCTCTCACCAAAAATGAACATTAAAAAATTAATAAAAAAAAAAATAAGTTAATATCAGCCTTGATTGATAGAAGGTGAAGTTGGAGGGAAATCACAGGATCATATGTTAGAAGGCCTGAGTGCTTGAGTACGAGGACCCAGTTCACCCCTCAAAGCCCCGACTGCATCATATTTAACTTCTTGGGGCCACTATCCTATGATAGCATTGTCCAGGCACAAGAGCCTATACATTGTAAGGCATAATGCACTTGTCATTGTTATTAGCCTATTCCCCAAAGAGCAACTGTTCCTCACATGGGTACAAAGGGACACACACCATTAAACTTGTTCCCAGGAGGGGAGGGCAAGTGGTTCAAGGGAGACAGGGCTTCCCAGGATGTTTGTGAAACCAGGTGAATTTAGTCCAGAAAGAGTCCATGGAGAATGCGATGCGTGCAGAGATTTGAACAAAGGGGTTGGTGATTGTGTTCTGAGAAAAGAGAAGTTACTGTTTGTGAGCAGAGAGGCAAGCAGGTTAGCCTGCCCAGAACTACTAACCCAAAGAGAGCATTTCCTCTCCCGGAAATAAACATGTGTCAGGGCAATAGCATGCTGGGTTTTTCCTTCAGTGAATTCTACCCTGTATAGAGAAAAAGGATATGATTTTTTAAAGAAAATATCATGGGACCATGTTTCAGGATTTTTACTGTGGTTCCTCCTATTCCCAGCCCATTTCATTTCCTGGTACCCCTTGCTGTTTTTCTCACATTTGGTGAGCAGCATTTATTTCCTCAGAGATGAGAAGATTCAGCTAAAAGCCAAGCCTTTGGGTTTCAGATGCTTTGTTTTTTGAATTATATAAACCTCAGCCCTGAGTAAACTCAGGGCATAAGACAAAGGACTTTGGAGAATGCATAATGATCTAAGGGGTAAGGTGGGATTGGGAAGCACCAACAGAAAGGGGGCCTATAGGGAAGTCCAACAGCTCTATTCCTGAGAGGTCCTGAACCTTGGATCCAGCCACGCTCCACCTTCTGCGACTTGCCTGAGCCCAGGTATTGGGGGTGGAGGTACTGAGGCACATGGGAAGGACACCAGGCCGATTGGCTCTGAGATTCCATGCACTCCTTTCCCAGGTGGAGCCCAGAATTTCCTTATGCCAGCCTGATAGGGCAGCAGAAGGAAGGTCTGCACAGGTGGCTAAGAGCAGTCAAGAATGTCCCTCAGGTGCTCCAGACCAGTGCACACTTGGCCTGGGGAGCTGGGCCCGGGGAGCTGCAGCTGTGACCTGCTTGGACCCACTACAAGGCTCCATGGGAACAAGTCTGTCAACCTGGGTGCCCGAAGGGATGGCTGACAGTATTGACATGAAGTAACCCTAGGGGGCCACCACAGCAACACTGAAAGGCCACTCAGTTTTTGAGATTAAACTTTAGTTGGGTTCTAGAACAACAATGAACCGCTTATTTCTATACACCTGAGTGTGTGCACTGAAAATCTAACCCACTTCAGAAGTAATAACCCAGTGGAATATACATTAAGCGTTAAACAAGCTGAAGAAGTGTGGATTAGGAAAGCATGGGGCCCCACCTTCCCTACACACACACACACACACACACACACACACACACATACACACACACTTCCAGGGGCACTTTTCTTTACATCATATTGATTTCATCTCCTCATTTAAACAAACTCACACAATAGGGACTTTACTGTACCTCTTTCTCAGGACAACCTCATCTTTCAGCATCCTTGAATTGCTTAGCCTGTAAATTATGGAGGTTTATTCTGATGTCCCTCAGAGCCTCCACAGGTAGTCTTTCATGTCAAATTTTTTTTCATGGTAATAAGAAAACAACTCTAGATGTGTTTAACACGGCAGCCAAGGTGTACCCAAGGGGTGTAATTAGCACTTACCACGTTAGAAAGAAAAGGCAAGATAGAATGCCACACTGCTTTCCTGAAAGAAAACCATAAGGTACAGAGGGGGGAAATTGCCTCAAAATTGTCTCTCTTCCTGAAGTACTCAGAAATGATATTTACTGTAGTTCTGTTAATTATGGAATAAAACAGGGGGTTACTTAGCATATGCCAGGTATCCACTCGCTCTCTAAGGGAGTAAAATAGGCTGCCTGCGGATCGCTAACATCGTTTACAGGAACCAGCACCACTGAGGATTTCAAGACTGCTAGTCAGGTGCAGGGTAATGATGACAACTGATACTATTAACAGCACTTAACTTTTTTTTTTTTTATAAATAAATGTGGGTGTGAGTATGGAGAGGTATTACAGACTTGGCTTTGTTTCCATCTCACCCACTCCTTCTGCAGGAGTGGTTGAACACTGGCTCTTTGCCTTTAGAATAAAGGATTCCAAGCTCTCACTGTTGTTTTGTTTTGCCTTGTTTCCCTTCTTCAAATTAGGTTTTTAAAAGCGCTATGACTCATATTCAGAGTGTTTCTAATTTTGCCCAATCGGTGGCACCTTTCTATCAATGCACCCTATTCTTAGATTTAAGTACTCTTTCTCCAACATCATGTTGCTTTAAAACTTACTGTTTTATTAGATGAAAGAATCGTTTTGTTAACCAGGAGTTTAAAAATGCCACCGAAATATGTCATGGTTCATCTTGATTTCAAAAACTCTTGATTTTTTTTTAACCTCACACACATTTTAACAATTGTATTAAAATCCAAGGCACTGGAGAATGTGGAGTGGATTTCAGGACCAAAATGATTTTATTTGATTGAAATTACTTATTAATTTGTTGCAGCTGGGGAAAGGATGGGGCATTTTCTTTGCATCTTAAGAAATACAGTGAAAGCATTAAAGAGGATGGATTAGGACTTAATGCTCTAAATATTAAAAGACATGCCATTTGGGTTTAAATCACTTCAAAGCTGGAGATGGTTCCAGTTACAGAAGCCAGATTTGTGCCTGGGTTTTTAAGAGGTCTCAACAACTGAAGGTGGAAGCACAGAGGACCATACTAACAGTCAGAGAAGAAGGTTAGACAAATGTAAGAATTCCACTGGAACTGCCTTGAGTGAAAAGAGGAAGCCTTAGAAAACTGTAATGATAATGAATGACAGATATCACCATGTCACAAGGAAAAGAATACATAATCACTTCCTTTTTGAGCCAACTGCATTCTATATTAACCAACCACACACTCCAGCACTTAGACAAGGAGTGAGATGGTCTGAACAAAAGGAACAGCAAAAGTAAACAGAACAGCTTTGGGGAGAAATAAATGAAAAAATAATAGGTGCCAACACACCAAGCCCCGCCCATCATATTAATATACATGTGTCATTTCCTGATCATTTTAGAAACAACCTGTTAATATTTTTGGTTGTCATTTTAATTCTTACAGCCAGATATTTGACCTTAAAAATTAAGTTAGGGGCGCCTGGGTGGCTCAGTCAGTTAAGCGTCTGACTTCTGCTCAGGTCATGATATCAGAGTCTGAGTTCGAGACCCTTGTCGGGCTGTGTGTTGACAGCTCGGAGCCTGGAGCCTGCTTCAGATTCTGTGTCTCCCTCTCTCTCTGCCCCTCCCCCACTCACGTTCTGTCTCTCTCAAAAATAAACATTAAATAAACATTTTTAAAAATTAAGTTAAACTGGAAATGATACTGCTCAGTCTTAATATGATAGGAAAAGATAGGATTCAATAGGTAGAGAGGGAAAGATTAGGACCTGAGGTCCCTGGGTGGGGAAAAACACATATATTGGAACAATGCTGGGAACCTCTGACCACAGCAAACCCCCTCGGGTGTAAGGTCCCTCTTTTTTTAAAAAAATATAATTTATTGTCAAATTGGTTTCCATACAACACCCAGTGAAGGTCCCTCTTGAGAATGTGATAGACCCCACCTACTCCCCCTCAGGTTCCCCTCAGTAATTTGACAATCAAAATACCTAACTAAAAAAAGTAAACCATAAAACTTATAAGGGGGACAGTATGACCAGTCTGACTCCTCACACAATGGAGTCCAGCCAATTAGGAATGGACAACCCAGCACCTAGAGTCATCCAGCCAGTAAGGGTAGGACCTGAGAAGGGAGGGGGAACAGAAGGGGTTGCTGACCAGAACCTTATAAAACAAGGACCCTTCCCTACAGTCCGAAGGCACTCACTTTCGAATGTCCCTTCTCTGTAAAGAGAGCTTTCCTACTATTCTTACTTTCTGATCTTATACTCTAATTAAACTTTTGCCTCCTGCTCATTTTGTGTCCACCTCTTCATTCTTTGAAGTGGTGAGAACAAACCCTGGGTATTGAGGTAAAAATTCCTGCAACATTAACTCTCTAGAATAGTGACCTAAATCATACTAGAGGTTAATAGGAAAAAAAAAAAAGTGACATTTTGAAATCATCCAGGAAATTTCCTAGAAATTACCAAAATACCTAAGTTAATATTTTTCATTGATTCTATAATTGCCTCCATTTTAAAATCTCTGAAATAGAATGTGTCCAACAATCAATGGTGACTTACAATTATAACTGACAGCATTTTTTTCTTACTAGTACATAAAATAATGCAACTTGAAATTGGTGGTATCTTACATTCCACAAAATATGAATTTGGGGTCGTGATTCCTCTTACAGGTAAAATAAGAGAATAAAAAAACCTCTCATAGGGACACCTGGGCGGCTCAGTCAGTTAAGCATCCTACTTCAGCTCAGGTCATGATTTCATGGTTCATGGGTTGGAGCCCACACTGGGCTCTCTGCTGTCAACATGGAACCTGCTTCGGATCTTCTGTCCCCAGCTCTCTCTGCCCCTCCCCTGCTCTCGCACATGCATGCTCTCTCTCTCAAAATAAAATAAACATTTAAAAAATTAAAAACAAAAACCTCTCATAACTTTCTCAGCATTGGCAGTATTCACCTAAGTTATCTAGAGTTGCTTGGTGTTCTTGAGCTGTACTACCAGTTATGGTACCTATAAGCCATGTGGAGTCATTTGAATTTACATTGATTGAAATAAAAACCAGTTCCTTAGTGGTACCAGCCAAATTTCAAGTGGTCAATAGCCACCTATGGCCTGTGGCTACCACGCTGGCCAATGTTGACTTATAGGACATCTTTATCACCCCAGAAAGTTCTATTGGGCAAGGCCAGTCTAGAGTGCCAGCTTCATCTCATAAATTCTTAAGTTTTGAACAACAGTACAGACAAGCCACAGAAATTTTAATATTTGTCTCAAGAGCAGCATTTTACTATTTCATTTAGAAGTTGGTTTTACTTTATAAAATGAAATGTTAGTGTTTCATATTTTGTCCATATTTGTATAGACTTCAAAATTATGTTGATTTGTGGTACTCCCTATTATGTTGATAAGGCTTAAATGCACACTTATCAATGAAGTAGGGTTATCTAAGTTACTATGTTTATAGAATCTTATTAAGGACGAAAATCCAGACATTGTTGCAGGAAGGTATAAATGGAAGAAGAGGGAAGATAGTATGAATAGGCCCCAAACTTTAGTTTTAAAAAATGAAAATTGTTGCTGGATTTAGGGACACTATTTTGATTCCTTCAGTATTTTTAATACCTTTTCAAATAAAGGTTTTGAAAAGGAAACAAAATTAATTGGCTAAAAGGTTTTTTAATTAAAAAGCTAATTTTAGCATGGTCTTTGAAATCAAGCGGACCAAGATTTGAATCTTGAATTTCAAACTTGTCAGTGTGGCCATGGTCAAGTTGCTTGACCTCTCTAAGACTCAGTGTTATAAGCAATAATTGTTGTAACTACTTCATAGGGCTATTTAAAGAACACAAAGTGTGATCCACAACACATATGGTAAGCATTCAATAAATACTAGCTCTCCTGATCAGTCTGTTAGACTTTCAGTGACTATGTTGTGGTCAAGTTGCGGCATGATGGTGTGTGATACGTGAAAAAGTATAATCGCACAGGAGGTGGTGCAAGAACAAAAAAGACAGGAATTTGCTCGGTCAACGAGGTGAGGCAGGAAAGACTCATCCGAGGAAACATTTTACTGTATCTTGAAGGATGACCACGAGTTCACTGTACTGAGGCGGCTGAGATTTGGATTTTTTTTTTCCAGATAAACAGCATGTATGATATTCTAGAAACTTGAGAGAATGCTTGGCACTAGGGGAAAAGGATTTGATTTGGGAATAGGGTGAAGCAAAGGAATGATCAGGAGCTGAGGCTATGAAAGTTTGTTGAAGCCAAACTGTGAAGGGCCTGAGTGCCATGCTTTTATCAAGACTTGAGGCAGGGAATCTCCCGCAATTGACTGGATAAGAGCTGAGCAAGACTCTGATAGAGGAAGGGAAGAGAAGTTGTCTATACTCGCCATTGCACCTTGTCCCTGCTATTTGCTCTTGAACTGACTCTATCACGCCATAGAAGCTGCTCTTGTAGGATCACTAGTGACCTCCTTGTTGCTCTGCCCTGTGAACAATGTCTGTCCTCATCTTCCTCAGCCTAACAGCATCATCTGACACAATCGATCGCTCTCTCCTCCTTGAAATGTTTTGTTCATTTGGCTTTCAGGAGATCACACTGTCTTGGTTTTTCTATTTCACTGGCTTCTCTTCTAAGTCTCCTCTGCTGGTTTCTGATCTCCTCAGCACTTAATATTGGGGCCCAGGGCTCAGCTCTTTGGGCCTCTGGACTTTCTCACAACTCCTCAGATGAGCTCATTTTGTCTCATGGCTTTGTGTACACACTACACGCTTTGTCTGATTTAAATCTCCAGTCCAGCTCTCTGTGTCCATCCAACAGCTCTTCGTATTCTTTACTGGATGTCTAAAGGGTATCACTCACTTAACTTGTTCAAAACAGAATTCTTGATCTGCCCTTTTAAAGCACTCTTTCTGCAGTCTTCCTCATCCAACTTGATGGCAGCTCCACCTTTCCACCTGCTCAGGCCAAAAACTTTGGAGTTATCCCTGACTCCCCCAGAGAAGGAGTCTCACATCCCACATTCAATCTGTCAGCCTCTCTTGTTGACTGTACCTTCAAAAATAAGTCCAGAACATCTCCACTTCTTACCATCTCAACTGCTGCCATTCTACCTGAGCAACTGCCATGTCTTTCAAAAGCCTCCCCACTTGTCTCTCTGCTCCTGCCATAATCCCCCACCACACGCACACCCCACTTGACTCTCAGAACCATAGAGTGATCCTGTTTCACACACAAATCAGATCAGGTCACTCCATTCAAAATCTTCCAATGACTTTCCATTTCCAAGCACACAAAATTGCCTATGTTCCCAACACAGTTTGCCCAAACCCTTCCTTCTCTGACCTCATCCCCTTCTCCTTCCCTTGTTCACGCCACTCCCACCACACCAATCCCCTTTCGACTTCTTGAACGTGATAAGCAGGCTCCCACCTCAGAGCCTTTTACACTTGCTGTTCTTGCTGCCAAGCATTTTTATCCCCCTGCCCCCAACCAACCCAATATCTGCATGATACCTACTTCCTTACCTCCCCTGGGTCAAATGTCTAGTCAAATGTAATTTTCTCAGTGAAGCCTTTCCTGACCTCCCTATTTAAAGTTGAACAACTGCCTCCCAACCCATCTTTATCCCTTTACCTACTTAATTTTTCTCCACAGCACTTATCACCATTGAAATACATCATTTATTTGGGTTATTACCGGTCCCCTCTTGCTAGAATGTAAACTACACAAGGACAGGGATTTTTGTCTGCTTTTGTTAATTGCCGTATCCCCCAGGGTTTAGTACAGTACCTTGCACGTAAGTGCTCAGTAAATATTTTTTAGGCAAACTGATACACGTTTGCTTGGTTGTGGGGGCTGAGGGAGATGGAGGAGGAGAGAAGTTGTTCGTGTATTCTGTAACATTTAGTAGCATCTTCCATATGCCAGGTACTGTGCTAGAGGCTGAAGATCCAGATGACTGCTGCAGACAATGGCAATGCCAGCAACCAAGAGAGTGAACGCAGAGGACAAATGGGAGTTCCAGGGCCACTTGTTGAAACTGGGGGCTTGTGGGACATCCAGGTGGAGATTCCAATCATAAACTGGAACAGATTCCAAATTCCACATCTCTCCACCATACAGAAGCCAGACTGAGCGGCAAGTATCATGAATGTTTACTTTACTCTTTGTAGTTGAAGACAGCACAGAAGATGGTGTTACTGCCCCAGGTGTGCATTGTAGCGTAGAGCTCCTGGGGGGCCCTGTAACCTTGCCTCTCAGTCTGGCTTCAACTACAAAGAGTAAAGTAAACATTCATGATACTTGCCGCTCAGCATTAATTGCCCTCATATGCAGAAAGCCCTTAGCTTCCCAGATGAAAAGGGCTGCAGGACCACGTAGTTAATCTTGCTAATTCAGAGGGAAGGCTGGTGCCCTGAATTATCATGGTCCTTACCAGGGGCATTGGGATATCCGTCCCCATGTTCCACCCCAACAGTTGACCCAGCCCCTCCAGAACCTCCCAGTGATATCTAAATGCCCCCAGAAAGGGAATAAAGTATAATTAACAATGAGTAAAACTTTGATATAACTATATACCTCAGGAGAAAAAAAAATCACCTCAAATAGTTTAGTCAAGAGAGAAATTTCTTTTGTACAAAAAAAATGTTGGATGATTTCCAGTAATGCAAGACTTCAAACAGAGAGTGAGAGGGAGGGTAAGAAAGCCTATTTTCTCCCACTCCAGAGGGCATTGTAGCTAAGGAGGTGAACGGTTTGCATGGAGGACTAAGGATAGCTTGTCAACAGATGGCTTGCCTAGTCTAAGAAAGAAGTACCTGCAAAAGCAAATACAAAAGAAGCAAATGTGTTCAATCATCCTTACTGACAAAAAAAAAAAAACAAAAAAAAAAACGTAATTTTGAGGAGATGGTTTCCAAGACTTGAAGGCTATTTGCAGCAGGAAAGCTTGTTTTGGAGGAGGAGGGGTTCATGGAGGGCAGGTGGAGGGCAGGAGGAGAAAAAGGTGTCTAAATTCTGGAACCTTTTATTAAAGCTTGTTTTTCTTGTCTGAATCTTTTGGTTCCCGTGCCTGTGACAGTATTCATAACTCAGCCCCAGTGTGCCAACAAACCCCATATGTTTCGGTTCGCTCCTTATCTTTTTAAGCCAAGATAAGGTTGAAATGAGTGTGTTGCAAGAGATTTGTGATAGAACACACACACACAAACACACACAGTGGCAGAGGGTGGGATGTGTCTTACTCGTATTTGTTTTCTTCAACACAAGATGCACACAAAGAAGGCACTCCATAAAAGTTTCTTAATTAAATGTGCATGCCCTCCAAACAAAACAGAAGCAAGCCCCCACCCCACCCCCACCCCCGCGGAGAAGGTCCTCATTTACAGATTGAGGGGAAGGAGCTGTGCGTCACATAATTGGACTGAGTGGCAAAGCTATCTCTCGCTACATTCAGAAAGCAAGCATGGTCTTCTTCTCTCCATTCTCTGCTCCTCATCAAGCAGACTTTTTTTTTTTTTAATTTTTTTTTTCAACGTTTTTTATTTATTTTTGGGACAGAGAGAGACAGAGCATGAATGGGGGAGGGGCAGAGAGAGAGGGAGACACAGAATCGGAAACCGGCTCCAGGCTCCGAGCCATCAGCCCAGAGCCTGACGCGGGGCTCGAACTCACGGACCGCGAGATCGTGACCTGGCTGAAGTCGGACGCTTAACCGACTGCGCCACCCAGGCGCCCCGTAGCAGACTTTTAATCAATACATACATTTGAGTGGCTGCCATCTGCCAGGCACTGCTTTGGGTGCTAGGGACATAACAATGAACAGGACAAAGTCCTAACACGGCACTGACAGGGTGGTGTGGGAGAAAGAGATTAATAGCAATAATACCCAACATCTGGGACTGTGATAAGCTCCTTACAAGCATTATTTCATTTAATCTAATCCTCAGATTTTAACATACCTGCAAATCATCTGGGAACTTTGTTAAAATACAGATTCTGATGCAGTCAGTCTGGGATGGGGCCTGAGATGCTGCATTGCTAACAAGCTTCCACGTGAGCCTGTGCCAAGGTTTCTAGAACCACACTGTGAGTACTTAAGAGTGTAAACATTCCAGCAACCCTATGTGGAAGGAGCTATCATTATCATTTAAGAGGAGGAAACTTGCACTTGGTGAAATTGCATAATTCATCAGTGGTCAGTCAGTGTCACAAACAGGTGCAAATCCAATTCTACTAACCATTTCTCCCCAAACTGCCTCTCTCAAGACAACCAGTAGAACAAATGGGCGGTGAGACCAGGAGAGCTACTCATTCCACACAGAAATAACAGGCAAGAGGTTCAGAGAAGACCTCCCAAGGGAGGGGATATAACCAATACAGGGACTTAACAAATGTAACGGTGACTCTAGCACAATGTTTCTTAACCTATTTTTCAATATTTTTCAGCTCTGAGCATTGTCTCACCCTCAAACCTTTGCAGTCTTTCTCTCCCTAAACCCGCCTGCCATAAACCTTCAATACCACAGATATATTGTGTATCTGTTTATATAATGTGGCTTTTTGGAGGGCCACAAATTACTGTTATATCTGAGATTTTTTCCCATACATTCCCCAAAAACAGTATTTGTCCTATTGGGGGTGATATTGCCCCCACTGAGAACGCATGATCTAACAACACTCCCCTTGTGAGACAGATCATTGATTTCACCAAATCACAAAATCTCAACATTGAAAATAGCTTAGAGGCCATTTATCCTTCTGCAAAACCTTAACACCTGATTATCTATTCCATGCTTGGACACTCACAGTGATGGGGAACTTACTACCTCCATATATGGAGGACTGTTTACTAGAAATCTGTTTCTTATTTTGAGCCTGTATCTGGCATGTCAAAATTTTTCATTCACCAGTTTAGTTTCTACCCTCTGGTGCTGAACAGAAGATACAGGGCTAAGTGAAACAGAAAATAGAAACACATAGAATATTTGGTTTCTATTCCTAGGGACCAGACAGTAATTGTGTGTGTTTGTGTTATGGAAATTCTCTTGTGATCTACCTATTTCAAACCTCATGTTTATTGACTTTATATCTCTAATAATACAGTCTAAAGTTTCTCTAGCTTCTGGAAGAAGCCATATCACACTCTAATTCATCTTACTGTCAACTAAAATTTCTCAGCATTGGTGTTGTTTTTAGAGGTGTTGGAAGTGGTGTAATAGAAAAAGCAATAGAATAGGGGGTGAGAAGACGAGGGTATGATCAGAAATACAGGGCTACATATTTACTTAAAATAACACAGGTAATCAATTACAGAACTAAAAATAATATAACTAGAAAACACAAGGGAAGAGGGAAAGAGAAGGTGAAAGTAAAAGCGAGCTAAGCCTTTACCCTGCATAGTGGGGAGTCAACAGGGTTGTCTAAGTGATAAATTAAGGAGTAGAGAGACAAACATGATATTCTGAATTATGGGACGGCTATGAAAGTCTAAAATCAGAAGCAGGCAGAGGAGTGGGATAAAGTATGGGTGGGAGATTCTTGATTTTCTTCATGATTACTTCTAAATCTTCTGGCATTTTACTGACTACACATACACATTATTTAAAATTGAAAACAAAAGAATGATGAAATAAGAAAATAATCAGAGTAGTCCTCTGTCTGTAACCACCGGCCCAACTTGAATAAATTGCCTAATACCAAATTTAAATTTCTCATCTGCAAAATAGGCTAAGTCAGTGGTTTTCAAGGTTTTTAAAATAAAATATGACACAGAATCTTTATACATTAAAAAAAAATCCCAATGCAGCTCCTCTGATAGGGGGTGGGGGATGGGGAGTACCAGGAGTTAAGCCCACTATTTCTCCCCCTTATCCTTTTCTTTGCACCCCTCACCCCCCCCCCCACCACAGGCAGCCCTGAGACATGTCATCAGACAATTGCAAGAATTTAGTTTGGATACTGAGTTCGTCTGCAGGATTTTTTTTTTTTCAAATTATGGTCATAACCCATTAATTCAGTGGCTTGGAACCGGGGTAGCACTGGAATAGAGTAGGACAGAAAAATGAGAAAGCAATCCATTGTGTTCTTGTACACACTTCCATGATATGTATATATGCATTCACTACCTTCCCGGCTGGCTGGGTGGAAGAAGTTTCCAGGACAGCTTGTCCTGTTGAGGACCTCAACAGCAGGGCAGGGAAGATGCTTGATACTAGGATCCCTGTTTAAATTAAAAAAAAAAAAAAAAAAAAGAACAAAAAACAAAAAGCCACAACTTTTTTTTTTTGAAAAGAGAGAAAGAGCATGAATGGGAGAGAGGGAAAGACAGAGGGGGGGTGGGGAGAGGGGGAGTGAGAAAGAGAGAATCTTAAGCAGGCCCCACGCTCAGCACAGACCCCAATACAGGGCTTGATATCACAACCCCAGGATCATGACCCCAGGCAAAATCAAGAGTGGGATGGTCAACCGACTCAGCCATCCAGGGCACCCCCCTCCAGAGCCCTGAGTGGGGGTGCTCTGCGTGGACGGCACTAGCCAAGCCCAGACACCCCACTCTTCAGCCAGGCCTCCGGCACACAGCCTCACCACTCCCTTCATCTGAGCCACAAGGACACTGGAAGAGGCTGCCGGCTCACACAGAAGTCAGGGTGGGGATGGAGGCAGGGGTGGGAGTCCTTCCTAATTCTGCCACGACACACATCCCGATAATTTTTGTAACGAGACTGTTGAGTAAAAATGACACCACCTTAAAAAAAAAATGAAGAATGAAGATGGACAGTGTGTTCCTTGCTACCAGTCACCATCAAAATGTTTACATTGCTTCTCCCAATTCTAACATTCTCTGATTCTGTGACTTCTCTGAACCATCCACCCTCTCTGTGGACACAAAATTGTAATAAGCAGCACAGACCGTCCTAGAGTTTGTACCTTCTGGTGAAAAGCCTTCGCGTTCCCACGAGGCATCTCAAAGACAGCTGGTTGGTCTGCAACTCTGAGTCCCGTCTCGTCTCGGGAAGAGGAACAGGAGACCGCACGATTGGAAAATCCCTGCAGGTGACGCTAATACAAAACTCCTCCTTTCCCCTTCTTCCCCCAGTCCCCATCCACTGAGCCAAAAGTAGAAATATGCTGTCAATGCAAATAGTAAAATGCACTTGGGAAGACTAAAGAGCTAAGCCTCAGCTGTTGATTAAGATAACCAATGATTATTCTTAATTAGAGAAATTTTTGGTAAACTGATAAGGAGTATCCCAGGTAGATTTCACTTTTATGAATGCCAGAATAAATACAGTGTTCTATATGTTTGACCACAAGCTCATAAGTACTGTGTTCTCATAAATAAAACTAGAATAAATACACCCCAGGGAGGGAGTAGGTTGGGTCATACCCCTGGGGCTTCATGAAGCCCTTGAAAGTATACAAAATTTTGTTTGGATGTACATATGTACTTTTTTCCCCCTAGGGTAAGACTTCTATCACTTTCATCAGCTTTTGGGAGGAATATGGAATCTAAGAAAGTTTAAAGAACCACCGGGTTATAGGATCACGTTCGTTACAAGCGCAATAGACACCACTGTCTCCAGGTGAAACAAATTTTGACTTTACCATAATCAATAGAAGGCTTTGTTTTTCCTCTTTAGAAAGGTCTTGAAAAAGCCCGCACATCTGCCTTCGCTGAGGGTTCATCAATTCAGAGCAGACAGTCTTAGATGACATACAGCCAGCACAGACGCCCCCTTCCCGCCCCCCCACCCCCCCCACGTCACTTACACCTGCTACCACTGGCAGCGAGCCCCAGCACCGGCACCTATGAGAACACCCTCCACAGATCATCCGCAGACCCGATAGGGGGCAGCAGGGCACAGTGAGAGAACAACAAAGCCACCTTTATGATTTAAGATTATTTGCTGAGTGTTGCACAAGATAAGACTATATAAAGTTTATACAAAGTGCTCCCTCCCCCCCCGTGAGGAAAGTGTAGATAGTATGTTTATCTTATTTCTCATACCTCGTAATAACGCAGAGACAAAAATGCCTCCACTGTGTAAAATGGAAATGTTAGGGTTTGGGGTTTTGGGGTTTGCTTTTTTTTTTTTTTTTTCTACTAAAACCTTCCAGTGCATCTAGAAATACACCTTTCCAGAGTGTGGTCAAAGCTTTTTTTCTATCTCAAAGCATCAGGAAAAACACTCTTCTGCCACATACCAGGAAAGAAGTTCAACATATCACCTCCTATGGCCAGAAAAGTAGGAGCCTGCCTCTCGGGAAACACAGAATTCAAAGGAAGAAGGCAATAGTGCCTTAAACGTCTGCAACATGTTTTGTTTTCTTTTCATTTTTGTTTTTTAAGCATCTCCTCCAGAACTGCACCTGATGGAGAATAATGCAGAACGAACCCCGGCACCAAAGCACCCTAGCACACCCAGCCCCTCTGAGACTCCTTTTTATCGTCTGTAAAATAAAATAATAATATCCATTGCCTTGTGCAAGTCCTGTAAAGATTTTAAAAATCAAAACGCGGATGGGGCGCCTGGGTGGCTCAGTAGGTTGAGCCTCCGACTTCAGCTCAGGTCATGATCTCGCGGTCCGTGAGTTCGAGTCCCGCGTGGGGCTCTGGGCTGATGGCTCAGAGGCTGGAGCCTGCTTCCGATTCTGTGTCTCCCTCTCTCTCTGCCCCTCCCCCATTCATGCTCTGTCTCTCTGTCTCAAAAATAAATAAATGTTTAAAGAAAAAAAATCAAAACGCGCGGAAAGCTCTTGGCAAGCATGGCTGCTAAGCGCACGTTGGTTCCTCGTCCTTCTGTCCAGTCACCCCACTCCTCACCGCAGCCTTTTAAATCCTGTTTCCAGCAGGGCACCTGGGTGGCTCAGTTGGTTGAGTGTCCAACTTTGACTCAGGTCATGACCGCATGGTTGGAGGGTTCCAGCCCCACGTTGGGCTCTGTGCTGACAACTCAGAGCCTGAAGCTGCTTTGGATTCTGTGTCTCTGTCTCTCTCTGCCCCTTGCCTGCTCACACTCTATAGCTAGAGACTGAAGGAAGGGGAATGGCAAGGGAGAGGCCGGGAGGCAGACCAGAGGGAGCAGCCTCTCCTCCAGAGCATGTTTTCTTCAAGTGAATCTTCTGCAACCTCTTTATTAAAAGGTAATTTGTAAGCATGATGGTTGTTGAGACCACCATTAGAAAATATTACAACAAAGAGTGGGAAACAGGCATCAAAACACTGGTCAACAGAGACTCCAGGCTTAATTCCCAGTCACCCAGCGGAGCGGCCCCCTATCCAGACACCTTGCCCAAGCCCTTGTCTCAGGCCCAGCCCCCTATCTTGGGATCTGACTACATCTCTAGTTGAGGTTTTAGCTAAATCCTGCTGAATGGAACCAAACCCTGAAGTACTGACTGTCTGTTCTTGCTTCTCCAAAACAACATCAGCAGCTCCATCCCTGGTGCATATCCTTGAATTGTTGAATGTTGGGAGGACAGCCACTTCTGAAGTAATCAAAAGGAGATTAAGAAAATCAAATTAGCTTATTCAAGGTTTGCACCTAGTCTCCTCAGTTAGACTTTCTACTAAAATTTAGTTATTTCCAGGTGTACTAGTCAGGGATTGCCAGAAAAGGAGAGAGAGAGAGAGACAAAGAGAGAGAGAGAGAGAAACTTTTCATAAGGAACTGGCTCACACAATTATAGAGGCTGAAAAGTCCCAAGCCCTGCAGTCAGCAAACTGGAGATCCCGAGTTGCTGGTGGTGTGGTTGTGTCTAATCCCAAAGGCCTGAGAGCCAAGAGAGTTGTAAGTTCCAGTCTAAAGGCAAGAAAAGACTAATGTCTCAGCTCAGTAGTCAGGCAGGTGAAAGAAAGTTCCCTCTTAGCCTCTCTGTTCTATTCAGGTCTTCAACTGATTGGATGAGAACAGCCCACGTGAGCGAGAGCAATCTATTTTACTGAATCTACCAATTCAGATATTAATCTCATCTAGAAACACTTTCACGGACACACCCAGTATAATGTTTGATCAAATGTCTGGGTACTCTTTGGCCCAGTCAAGTTGACATATAAAATTAACCACCACCAAGGGCTTGAATTTCACCTTTTATTTCTTCTGCCATCACCTGATGGGGGCACCTATGATTAAGAGAAGGGCAAAGTGACATCACTGAGAAGGCTGGGTAAGTCAAGCTATAGATTAGATCATCCTCCCCAGGAGCTGAGAATTTCTCCCAAATCTTCATGTATAAATAGAGAGTCTCTTCTTTGGAGGAGAAGAAAATAATTAGACCATAGGCTTGAGATGATTACATTTTACCTATTACTGTAGGGTTTTTTTTTTTATTATTATTCAAAAATTGTATAGAAAACAAATCCAATAAACAGAGGTGCCTGGCTAGCTCAGTTGTTAGAGCATGTGACTCTTGATCCCAGGATCATGAATTCAAGCCCCATGTTGGGTGCAGAGATTACTTTAAAAAATAATAATAAAATAAATTTTTTTTTTTTAAATCCCACAGGGCACCTGGGTGGTTCAGTCTGTTGAGCATCTGACTTAACTTTAGCTCAGGTCATGATCCCAGGGTCGTGGGATTGACCCCACATTGGGCTCCACAATGAGTGTGGAGCCTGCTTAAGATCTTCTCTCTCTCTCTCCCTTTGCCCCTCTCCCTGGCTTGCACGTGCTCTCTCTCATAAAATAAAAAAATATAAAATAAAATAAAATAAAATAACTTCATAAATTTAACACCAACTATTCACAGCATTCTTTTTCTCTGCTGGACTTGGTCGAGGTAGAGGCCCACAGTTTACAAAGGGTTCCTTTGCTTCACCTTGTTTGGGTACATGGTGAGAGACAGACTATGGTGTGAAACTAGGTGTCAGAGGCCAGGCTCTGAATCCCAACTCTGCTACCCTGCAACCTGAGACCAGTTTTGCTGCTCCAAGCCTTAGTTTTCCTCCCTGTAAAAATTAGGAGGAGAATGTATTTTCTCCTTCACAGGATTGCTGTGAGTTTCAAATGAACTGATGCATGCTGAAAGCATTTTGTATATGTAAAATTGTTATATAAGTATTGGCCTACATATTTGTCATTTTTGTAGTGACTTTGGCTTCTGTCACAGTGATGGCATCATAGTTGGTGTATGAGTTTCCCGTTGTTATGGTAACAAATTACTGCAAACTTAATGGTTTAAAACCATACAAATGTATCTTATAATTCTGGAGTTCAAAAGTCCAAAATGATTCTCAATGGGCTTAAATTAAGGTCTCAGTGGGCTGGTTCCTTCTGGAGGCTGTAGGGAAGAATCTACTTCCTTGCCTTTTTTACTACAGATCACCCACATTCTTTGGCTCATAGCCCCATTTCTCCATCTTCAAACCAATCATGTCAATCCAAATCCTTCCCACCCTTCCATTTCTTTTATTTTTGCTTTTGCCTCCCTGTACCACTTACAAGGACCCTTGTGATTGCCTTGTGCCCACTAGAAAAATCACCAGCATAATTCCCCTATCTGAAGGTCAGCTGATTAGGAACCTTGATTCCATCTGCAACTTTAACTCTCTCTTGCCAGGTAACCTCACATGTTCACAGGTTCTGGGGATTAGGATGTGGACATCTTGGGGGGGGGGGGGGGGGGGGGGGGGGGGTACCTTATTCTGCCTGCCAAACTTCATTTACTCATTCCCCAACATAAATTCAGATTTTAAAGTATTGCACCTCTACAAATTCATTATATATGTGTTCCCTGATGAGTTTGAAGTTATTTAATAACAAACATAGCTATTTTTCAGATCTTCTCCAAAGGCACTCATTCTTACATTTTTCAATAAAAAGACTTATTTAGAATATCTAAAAATTCAATAAAGAAGTTTTAAAAATAAGGAAAATACCTATAATCCAAACACTCATAGCAACTGTTATATTTTGGCATTTTCCTTCAAGTGTTTTTTTAACATTGTTGAGAACATACAATATAAACAAATGTTTATGCTATTTAAAATGATTGCATCCATATTTCAAATTTACAAACTCTTTGTAAACATAGAATTTAATAGCTGAATAATATTTCATTGCAGCAAGGTAACATAATTTACTTGGATGCTCTTGTTGAACACTTTGTTTAAAGTTTTAATTATGAAAATTAATGAATGTTAAACATCTTTTATCATTTATATTTATTTGCAATTTCCAGTTATTTCCTTAGGTAAGAATCCCAGAATTTATGGACCAAAGGGAAAAAATAAATTCAAAGCTGTTGATACCTATTGTCAAATCACTTTCTTCAAATAATAGTCCATTATATTCCCTCCAGTAGTATGCTCAGGTCTATTTCAACATACCCTGGCCAGCATTAAGTACTCTTATACTCTTCATTCTTTGCTTAACTTTTAGTTAAAACTGACCTCTCATTGTTTGTATATGTATCTCCTTCAATTATGTGTGAATCTGAACACTTTTCCATTTGTGTCCCCAGCACTTGTAGTTCCTCTTTTGTGAATTGTCTGCACGTGAACATTCATTCTTTCCAAACCCAGGAATGCTTACAGAGGTTAGATGCAAGAATACTCATTTCAATAGTAATGAGTTAGAAATTCTTTCTCTATTCCTACTCAACTTTAAGGTTCTTAGCCCTTTATTGGGTTCTTCAAGGGCCCCTGCTGCCTGTTTTCCCCAAAACTGGTTTTCTTTACCAGTTCAGAGCTGCTCTGTGGGTTTCTGAAGGCATTTCCTCACGTCAGCTCAGTTGTTGGGTCCAGGCGTTAGCTGGTCAACCTTCCAACAGATGCAGACACTCTTCTCCTGCCTGCTGCCATCCCACTATAACTTAATCTTCTTATATTCCTTCTATTGTTCCCCTACTACTTGCTCTAGTTCCATTTCTTGACAGAATAAACCTTCAGGCACCTGCCAGAGTAGGGAAGAGAAAGCTGGACAGCTGGAGCAGGTGAAAGGGAGCTTAGATCTAATTACTTCTCATGTAAAAACATTCACTAATCCTCCTGGTTCAGCCCCTCCCTTCACCTCCATTTCCATGGCACCAGGGTGCCTCTGGTTCCAAGACATGCCATGTTCTGTGGTTTCTTTTGGTTATCTCCCTCTGTACAAACTTCATTTCCAGTTGTCTCTCTTCTGCTAAATTAATTACAATGGTTCCATTTACTTTCCATCCACTAAGATTTAATTGATATCTTTCATCTGCTCTTATCTCCTGTTCTCTTAGTCCTTATGGACTTACACATTTTTAAACTGCTTTACTGACATTTTGAAGGTGTTTACGGAAGCAACTGTTTGATCTGCCATGTTTTTCTTCTGTACTCTCCATACTGGAGAGCTCTCTTTCTCTCCTCTGCTTGTCCTCAGAAGTACTCTTTCTATTCTCTTTTTGCCCTCCAAAGCATTCCTTCTCTCTCGTCATTATCCAATACACCCAGCACAATTTCTTAAATAAGCTTAGGCTTTTACCAAAGATAAGAAGTACCATGACCAAGCAGTTTCTCTGTCATCACCCTGTACTGTCCCATACATACCTCCTTACCTTGCAACCATCCTGAAGTAAGAAAACCCTAAGGGCCAGGATTCCCAGTTAAAGTCAATGCTAGGCTTCATTTAGTCTCCCAATGCTGGTATTACAAAAACTCTCACTGCATGTCATGTATCCAAGAGAATGATTTCTTTTACAGGCCAGGGATAGGACATGGCATCATAAGAATACCCTCAAGTTATTACTCACAGGGGTTTGTTCGGATCACAGACAAGAAATTTCAAAGACACCCAAATCCATGTTATACCACTTAAAAAGCATTCCAGTCTCACAACTGTGCTGACTATATTATAAACCATCACTGTTCTTTCCCAATTACTTATCTTGATTATGGAGCTGCTCTGTTTAAGTTGGAAGGTGATGGAAGTAGGTGCAAGGAAACAAGATAACCACACATATCTTGACATTTCAGATAATTTAATCTCAAAATGGGGGCCCTTAAACTAGTTTTCCTGTTTCCAGTTTTAACTGTTCACATCAAATCAGAGACATCTCCACTTTCCTAGAGGCTCCTAAGCCAGTGTTAACACGAACAATAAAGCTGCTCTGCTTGGAGCAGAGACTAAAATAACCTCCACAGAGTTTTCACTCTAAACATAAGCCATCTTGTGAGACATGGAGTATAAACGAAGAATGTGCCAAAATAGTTCCCAAATGTCCTAAAATTTCACCTTAAAGAATGATAACAATTTGGAGTTAAGATCATATGTCAGCTTTAAAAATAATCAAAACTCTCTAATTCTGGAAGGAATAAATAATTGCAAAAGAAAACAAACAAACAACAAAGATAAACGGCTCCGTGGGAGATAAAGCCATATTGAGAGAAGGATATTATCAATTCCTGCATGTGTTAGAGAATCACATTAGAAGGCGTGCTGGAATATATGATTACCTTCAACATTAGTCTCAAGCACAAAGTATAAATTACATTCTTGTTCTCATAACTTGATGCTTTCTGAATCTACATAGTTACTGTGTTTTTGGTCAACTTACAAAACTTAAGGGAATGCACTTGAGAGAAAAAGGAAAGGAGGCTGTCATCAACACAGGCAATATGGACAACCTCAAATCACTGTCATAATTCCTAAATAAAACATAATTTTAAAGTCTGTACCTTAATGCTGTTCATGACTATTTACTTAAAAAGAGTCTGACTATAATTTAAAGTACTTCCCTCACAATCCCATTTCCAAGCACTAAAAATAAACTTCATTAGTGTCTGAGTATCTCACCATGGTTTCTACTTATTTCCCCTGACATAGACCGATATATCTTCTTCCCTCTGAATCTCAGAAGTTCATCTCCAAACCACCTCTTGCAGAATGGAATACATGTTTTAAAAACCAAAATTATTTCCAAAATTCCTATTTCTTATAAAAGTTCTAAAACATGGGGTGCCTGGGTGGCTCAGTCAGTTGAGTGTCCAACTCTTGATTTTGGCCCAGGTCATGATTCCAGGATCATGGGATCAAGCCCCACATAAGACTCCACGGTCGAGAGCCTGCTTAAGGCACTGGGAGCTTGTTTAAGATTGTTTCTCCCTCTCTCTCTTTCTCTCTCTCTCCCACAGCCCCTCTCCCCCATTCATGCTCTCTCTCTCTCTCTAAAATAATTTTAAAAATTAAAAACAAAATTCTAAAACATATATGCTAAGACTGATGGTGAACCCCTTGAACTGAGCATCAGGCTGTCTCTTTCAACTTGGTACATATGTCCTTGCCATCAAAACAACCTTACATCTCATGTTAAGTATTAGACAACTGAATGGATCAGGTCTCTAGAAAGCAGGATGATTGGTTAGGTGCAGGGCATGGAGCTGAGTTTACCAGTGGCCGCCATCACGGTGTGAAACTCAGTGGAAAGATAGCCACTTCTTTATGAATGATGACTATTAATGTGTCCCTTGAAGAAAATAAGCTGCTAACTAGGTCTATACAACCAGCCATAGAAGCCCTTGCTCTCAGTTTCTCAGTCAGCAATAGGGCAGGTGTGCCTGCCTACCACCTCCCAAAACATGTATCAAGAGAAGAAAGGATAAGAGGAAAAGAGATTTTCATATTGCTTCTACTTCTAAATGCACTGTCAGCCTTCAAAAAACAAGTGACGGTAGTTGCTGAGGGGTCCCTTGTGCACCAAAATATGCCTCATCTCAGGGCAGACCAGTGAGTTTCCTTATGTTCAGACAGGAGCGATTCTCTGGATAAATTAAGTTCATACACATGCATGCATATGTGCACACACACGCATAAAGTACCCCGTAATGAGAAGAAACTCTTCTCTAAGCTAGGAGGGAAAGGAGTATTTTCTCATTACCAATTTCTCTCTATACGGGAATTTCCAGTGGTTAAAGGGTGGTGGCAACTGAAATTATTTTCTGTCTTGATAACTAATTTATTAAACAAATAATTATTGGGTGCTGTTATGTACTAACGATCCTAACATTCTCCTATAAAATATTTTCTTCCTTAAAAAATAAAACAATGTCATATATTTCTGCAAAAATGTCTCCCACTCAGACAACAAACATATCATTACTAATGAGGTGTCTTATATCAGTATATAAACTTGTCATTCAGAAATGGCCAGTTGATGGAAGATGGTCTGCTTCTGAGCCACAAGATGATTTATAATATCAACTAATTTTGCCTGTTTAGATTATGACTATTATAAAAGCACAGAAATTTCTACAATACCTCAGGTGATGACCAAGTTATGAAACAATCCATTAAGCCGCTCGTAGAGTTCTGAGAGAAAAATAACTAATATTTCCCATAATTTCCATACAACATTCCTAGTGTTGCCCTTTGAGATTACATAGAATATGCAAGTCCTCTCCCATTGGAATTACAGTTGGCATTTATTGGGTGTTTACTATGTAAAGAGCCTTGCACTAAATTCTTTATAGACATTATAATGTTATCTCCCTCTATAAACACAGACCCACACCAACCCCTTTTCCAGGCAAAACAAACATAGCTCTTACAGCTGTTTCTCATATGACTGTTCCAGACTTCCAACATTTTGATTACCCTCCCCTGGACAGCTCCATTTTGCCAATGCCCCCCCCACCCCCCCACCCTACCCTTTAAACTATGGCATCCCTATCTGGTCACAATCTTCCAGATGTGAATTAACCAATTCCAGATACAGAGGACTATTATTTCCTTGTCTGGAAAGGCTATTTCTCTTAATCTGGCCTAAGAAGATAGGGGGGGGGTTTATTTGTTTGTTTGGTTGGTTGTGGATTTTATTTTTTGGGGGGGTGGGTAGTATTTTGGCAAATCATATGACTTGTTCATGTTGACCTTGTTGTCAACTAAACCCCTGAGACCTTTTTTTTGCATAAACCACATTTAAGCCAAATCTCCACCATCCTGAGCAGTTGATTTTTAATTGAAAGGAAATGTTTACTTCCTATGTATCTATCCTTATTAAATTTATTCTCTTCAATTTACTGTTCTTTCTACACTATCAAGATCTGTTTGAATCTTATTTCATCACTCAGCACACTAACTTTCTTTATAGCATCTGAAAATGAAGCAAGCGTGTAGTTTATATTTTCATCTGAGCTGATCATTTCACAAGTTGAATGACCCTATGTGGCATGCCAGCTAAAATTTTCCACCTTTGATAATGAGTTCATTACAGGAGATCTTACAGGCCTTCAATCGTTTTTTTTTTTTTTAATGTTTATTTATTTTTGAGAAAGACAGAGACAAAGCATGAGCGGGGGAGGGGCAGACAGAGAGGGAGATACAGAATTTGAAGCAGGCTCCAGGCTCTGAGCTATCAGCATAGAGTCCGACACGGGGCTCAAACCCATGAACTGTGAGATCACGACCTGGGCCAAAGTTGGACATTCAACTGACTGAGCCACTCAGGCGCCCCAGGCCTTCAATCAGTTTTGAATCTGCCTAATTATTTTTGTCTTCTACATCTCTGTCTTCATCTTGTACTCAGTGACACCCAGCAACTTTGTCAGCTCCTTTGCTAGAATCATGATGCATTTCTCCAACTTACCATGAACCAAAAAAATAGGCATTGTAAGTTGTTCTTAGTGGACCCATACTGATTGCTAGTAATTGCAATTTTCTTTCTTAACCTAACAAATAATCTATCTCAAAATTCACTACAGAATCTTGCCAAAAATCAATACAGTTTAGGTTTTTGTTCCTAAAATTCAATGTTCCTCCCTGCCCTCACTCATACACACTTTACAAATATTGGCTTATCTTCATTCTTAATACCTCCCTTTTTCTAAGATTATGACATTGTGGTTGGATTCATATCTGTGGTCAATACACTGAAATGAAATCCAATTTTATCTGATTCCCTGAATTCATTTAAAGCAGGTATATACCCTTTGCCTAGGTATATACTCCTTTGCCTAGGAGCTCAAGTCTCAAGTCTTCTTTGACATTATTCTATCTGTTATTTCCAACTTGAATATGAGTATTTTCACAACAACTCCAGGAGGTAGTTGGTTCAATTATTTTTATCCTCCTTTCTTTTGAAGTCATTGAGACTCAACAAGATTAATTGAGCAGTGATTGAGTAGCAAAGTTAGAATGGAAGCCAATTGTTTTACCTCCAAATCCAGTGCTTTTTAAACTACTTTTGGTGTCTCCTTTTCTAAATTTCCAGGGGAAATGTTGCCTTTTTAACTGGATCTATATGTTTTGTGTTCCAGAAAAAAAGAAAGTCAAAGCTAAGTAAACTTAGGTTTATCCCTCTTTGTTTTTATGCCAGAATACTTGGATGCAAATTTATTGTCTGGTTCCTCAGCTCTGTCCCACAAATTACCTACTATTTATTCTTTCTTGTTATGTTTTACTTTTATTTTTTACTACAATTTATTGCCAAATTGGCTAACATACAGTGTGTACAGCGTGCTCCTGGTTTTGGGGGTAGATTCCCGTGGTTCATCACTTACATACAACACCCAGTGCTCATCTCAACAAGTGCCCTCCTCAATGTCCATCACCTATTTTCCCCTCTCCCGTTATGTTTTACTTTTAAATGTCTTACTTGACATGTGTGCCAATCTTTTTTTAATAGCCCATAAACAAATCTTGCATTCAGATTGGCTCTTTTCCTCAAGGAACCCCAATACAGCTAGTAAAACAATACCCCTATTGTCAGCTTCTTTCCTCCTATAACTTAGAGAGAATTTTATTCCCTATAGGGTTAGAGAAGCTGGAATTGCTACTTAATCTTCAAGCAGTTCATTTGGTTACTCCATGAATCTGTTCTGCCATTCCAACCAGAAGAAAAAATTACCATCCCTTAATAAAAACAGAGAAATTTACCTACAAACAATCAAAGACTATGCAAAGACAGATCAAAATCACAAAAGAAGACAAGCTTTACAAGTAATGGCAATGGCTGAAAATGTAAACAAAGATTACATATGTGTAAATGCATGTAAAGGATGTATTCTCTTGGGGCACCTGGGTGGTTCAATCAGTTAAACATCTGACTTCAGCTCAGGTCTGATCTCACCGTCCGTGGGTCCACACCCTGAGTCTGGCTCTATGCTGGTAGTTCAGAGACTGGACCCTGCTTTGGATTCTGTGTCTCCTTCTCTCTCTGCCCCTCTCCTGTTCTCACTCTGTCTCTCTCTTTCTCTCAAAAATAAATAATAAATAAAACATTTTTTAAAAAGCAATGTATTATCTTTGGTTTTCATTGATTTTTCCTTGTTGTATGTAGATTACATTTTTTTTTTTTTTTTGGAAATTATATTGCTTGTGGTTCTTAGACCTTCTTAAATCTGTTGCTTGATTTCTTTCATTAGTTTTGCAAAGTTCTCAACCATTATCTTTTCAAATATTATTTCTGACCCATTCTGTCTCTCCTCTCCTCAATCCTTCTAGGACCTCTCCTCAATCCTTCTAGGACTTCAATAATACATATGTTACCTCCTCTCACTGTATCCTCTATATTTTTTTAGCCATCCTTATTTTTCTCCATGTTCATTCTGGATATTTTCTTCTGACCTTTCTTCTAATTTTCTAATTCTCTCTTTATCTACTTCTTTTTATTAAAATTAAGGAAAAGTCTTTTTAAAAGTTTTTTTTGTGTTGTTTATTGTACTGGATCATATAATTTCCAGTTTTACTCTGAAGTTTTCAATACTGTCCTATCTCCTTGAACATAGCATAATTATGTTAAGGTCTGTGTCTGATGACTATAGTATCTACAACTCCTGTGGGCCGTTTTCCATTGTCTGTTGTTTCTGTTGTATTTTGTTCACAGAGTTTATCACCTCATGTGTTATTTTCTGTTTTGTGCTACATAACGTACTTATAGAACTGTTAGTAGAACTAATTTACAGTCAGCAGCGAGGTTTTCTGTTTCCAAAGAAGTTTTATGTATGTGTACACCAGGTAGCTGGAGGTATGAACAATTTGAGGACTTAAACCCAATTTCAAAGATTGAGATGATTTAAAATGAACCTGAAATCTTTAAGAGTTCCTGTAAACTCTGGATTTACCCTTAAAATTGGAGTATCAACCTTCAAGATACAACCTAATTGAGGCAGTTTCATCAGAACCCCCAACAAGTTGGTGAATCCTGGACTCTAATCCCTACCCTAGCCCCATAAGGCTATCAAAAGCTCTGCTCAAGTTTTCATCACAAAGAAAACAATTATTTATATATTTATGAGATGATGGACATTAACTAAACTTATTTTGATAATCATTTTATAATATATTTAAGTCAGGGCATTATACGGCACACCTTGAACTTACACCATGTTGTATGTTAATTATATCTCAATAAAACCGGAAAAAATAGATAAACATTTTGAAAAACCTCTTCTCAGACTCTCAGGTTCTCAATACCTCCTCCATTGTTGGCAAATGTTCCCAAAGGGAAAATGGCCCTGGATGCTGGGCTTACTCCCTTGCCCCTCTATCTCCTCCACATTATATTATTAGACACTAATTCTTTACTATCTTGTTAGATGTCTAATGTTTTCAAGTAGATTTTTAAAAAATATTTTGTCCAACATTTCTGGTTGTCCTTTGCAGACAGTTGATGGGAATTACCTAGTCTACCACCACTGGAAACAGAAAGTCTCTAGGACTTTGTTTATCAGTAGATCATGTTAGTCACATCTGTAGCCAAATACCAGCATTCAGGCTTATCTTTGAATTGATGACCTTTCCCTTGCTGATACAACTACAGTGATATGACAAGATTATGAAAGTTCCCTAATTTCAGCATAATTGCCTTACGCCTAACTTTGACCCACCTTATTTCAGATAAGAGACCCTAAGTTTCATTTCAGTTGACTTTTCTTGACAAAGCCTCCTCATTTACTACTGCCACAGAAAATACTATTAAAGGCAGGTTGGTGTAGTGGAAAGAACACTGGAATTGGAGTGAGAAAACTTCGATTGGAACCCATCTCCATCGTGCATTTACTGGCTTGGCTCCACAGTTTCTCCCACCATGCCTCAAGCCCTCTATAAGCATGCAGACTACAAAGGTAAATGAGAGTCGGTCTTTGGCATCTATTCAGTATCTGTAAGCCTTAACATGTT
This sequence comes from Panthera uncia, assembly GCF_023721935.1. Classification (NCBI taxonomy): domain Eukaryota; kingdom Metazoa; phylum Chordata; class Mammalia; order Carnivora; family Felidae; genus Panthera; species Panthera uncia. Next base: position 70,791,605 of record NC_064809.1, read on the forward strand.
TACTTGTAAAGTAGGAGTTATATTATCTCATATGGTTACTGTAGGGATTAACTAAGGAAGCTGTATAGCCCTGAATTCATAACCACAGACACATAGGAGGCACTTTAATTACTATTTGTTTTCAATTATAGACAGTATTTTATACAACAGATTTATCTCTAAAAATTTTTGTAAATCAAATCATGTTTTAAGTGTCCTATGGGAGCTAAGTTTTGAAGGGAAATTTATTGGAGATATAGAAAGAATCCTCCTTCTACAGAATATTAAATCCATTTCACTTAATCTCTTGTAATCATATCGATTTTCATAAAATTCATTTGATCAGAGTAAGTTATGCCTGCAATAAAGACACAAGCACTTCCTCTATTCAGATGGTCTTAGAAGCCTCACAAGGTTGATGACAACCTGTGCTGAGATGATAAACAGTGATACGGTTCCATGTGTCTATAACAGCAAAGAGTTGACCTGAGCGGGCATGGATGATTTAAGTTAAATGTTAAGTATATGCCACAAGGGTATCACAGGAGACCATGAAGTTTAGTAAGCACGAGGAAAAAAGCCTTACAATCAATTCATTAAGGCCATAATCCCAGATATTAATTCAAACATGATTCTTTGGTTCTGAAGGGTGGAATGTTTTATGACATTATTGCATTTCCAAAGATTTCATCATTTATTATGTTGACTGGAATTTTATCGTTGTTTTAAGTAACACTCTTTATGAGATCATTTTGTCCCTTTAGAATCTAAATCTGGGTAATGACTCCGGTGTTTTCAGTTTCCAGTTGTTTGTAGGTTGTCATTGCCTTAAAAAATTGTTTAAAACAACAAAAACCCTGAGCATTCTAATAGAAATGTAAACACTCGTACTTCATTTTGATAATGTGCTAGTAGTCAGTATAAATGATAACAAACAAATACAGATTCATTGCTATAACTCAGGCAAACAATATTCTGTTAAAAATTCTAAATAATCTTTTTGGGGTAGATGTAGACTTGAAACATCAGACAAGCTCATTACTGCAAACGTTCCGATAATAATTAGCTTCTTGGCAACACAGGGATTTTTAGGGCAAGCATCTGTTATAAATGTGAAAATAAAGGAGAAATTTTGATGAAAACCTTTGCATATTTACTGTCAGTTCATTTCAAAATTGGTTCCAATCTATTGATTTCTTGCTGTGGATCCTTGAAATTACGGTAACTAATTTTAAATAGATTTCAGAATTAACAAGTGGTTTATTGGTGGCATAGGAGGTAGTAACAGCACAGGACATGGAGGTAGACTGCTAAGATCCAAATCCCTGCTTTACCACTTAGCAGCTGTGTTAAGGCAAAGACACTGACCTTCCTTAATTTGTCATCTGTAAAATGGGAATAATAGTAATAGTACCTGCCTCATGGAATTTTATGAGAATTAAATGAGACCAGCTATATAAAGTGATTTGCATAGGCTGGCACATAGTAAGCAGTAAGTAGTAATTATAGGTAGTATATCCTAAAGTATATATATTAAATACATAGTTCATATTAGGAAGGGGCAATGAAAGTAAGAATAGACAACAGTTACTTCTTTAGCCATAACGCTCAATACTTGTGTGGGTCAGTAGCAAGTCCATTATGTCATCTCTGCAACCTCAGATCTACCACTCAGCAGAAAAGATAGGATGTTCATAGATTTACCTAGAAAAATAGGACAAGATTTTTAAAAAGTCACGTTCTATCATCAGTGTGATTTTAAACATGAAAATAAAGCAAAGTCGCAGAGAATATTAAAAAAGTACCTTTTCACATGTTCCCAACTGCTTCCTTATTTAAGCATCTTTCAGGAATAGAAACACACTTCCTTAATATGATTTTTTATTATCACACACAGAGCCAACGTCAACAGCCAATAGAGACATTCCTATTTAAAGCAGGAAGAAAACAAAGGTGCTTGATAAAGTTAACATTATTTAATATTGCTCTGTAAATTCGAGACAATGTAATAAGATATGAAACAGAAATGAGACACAATAATTGGAAGAGTGAATAACGTTATCACGTTGTAGATTATAATGTTAGGCAATATGAGCATTCACTGGCAAAATTAGAATTAACAAATTTTAGTGAAGTGCCTGGATGCACTCCGTATCTAAAAGGCAGTAGGTGTCCTACATAATATTGTATTACCTACCACCCATACTACATACAACGAGTTATTTATTCTCCCACTCAGTTAAACTATCCCATCCCAGTGGCTCACTTCTTCGCTGCCCCATGAATTTATGCAATTTATGGTGATCGAGTTAAGGCAAAGCACTAGTAAAAGTAATCCGGGAGATTGTTGGTGTGGCTTTAGGCCCAACAGTGCCAAGATGTGGTCTCCTAGGAAATATATCTCACCTTCTTCTGAGTGCTGGGAAAGAACCAGGCCAAAGTGAGGCTTTCAGTCATTCAACAAATACTTCCTGAGTGTTTATGCCAGACATTGTGTTAATGCGGAGAATACAACAGCGTGGCCTCTGTCCTCGTGGCGCTTTCAGTCTCATGAGAAAAACAGAAATTAAATAAACCCAAGAAAACATTTATTAAGTGCAAGTTACGATGAGGTGCGTGAAGGAATAATAGAAAAACAAAGTGGCAGGGCGTGAGGGAGCATGAGAGAGGGTATAAAATTCAGAATGAGGGTCAGGGAAATCTGTCTGAAGAGACACCATTCAAGTCAGACCTGAGGGACTGGGAAGAAGCTGGTCAAAGAGGGGTGGGCAGCAAACAGCAAAGAGCTGGAAACAAAAGGCCAGTGTAGTAGAGGAAGAATGACAGGAAATAAAGTTAGAAAGACAGGGAGGGTCCATATAATGCAGTTGGTATAAGTTTAGATGCTTCCTGCTGCAAATACTAGAAAGACTAATTGAAAAGAGCTCAAATCTAACATAACAAGACACCCAGAGGCATGTGGTTACAGGAGTGGATATGTTAGCTGCTCAACCACCCCGCCAAGTTTGAAGGTTCTTTCCATGTTGCCTCCTGCCATTTTGGGGAGTCATCTCTGCATTTAGGCTGGATCTTCATGGTGCTTAGATGGTTGCTGCAGTCCATTTTTTTTAAGAGCAAGTAAACCTTTCCCAGAAGCATTACCCTAGCCCTTCCCAGCCCTCTCCTCCCAGCAGGCTTGTGACTATGTCCCCTTAGCCAGATTAGTACTGTAGCCAAGACTGAAACTACCACTGGTGAAAGGAATGCAATTACCACAACTGTTTTGCCATAATTCACCCACTGGGGCCTGACTACACGCTTCAGGAACAATGACACCTCAATGCAAAGTTATTTTTTTTTTTTTAAGTTTATTTATTTATTTTTGAGAGAAACAGAGACAACATGAATGGGGGAAAGGCAGACAGAGAAGGAGACAGATTCCCAAGTAGACTCCATGCTGCCGGCACAGAGCCCGACATGAGGTTTGATCTCAGGAAACTGTGAGATGGTGACCTGAGCTGAAACCAAGAGTCGGACACTTAACTGACTGAGCCATCCAGGCACCCCTCCTAAATGCGAGGATCTTAATGTGGGGCCCATGAATACCTTGGATAAGATAGAATTCAGGGAGATCTCTCATCTGGGATTAGAAAACACTACATCTTTATTTTCCAATCATCTCTAACTGAAATCTTATTTCCGTCAATTATAAAGGTAGGCAAAATAAACCCACAGTAGTAATATCACTGTGCCTTTATCACTAATGGAAATTACAGATGTCTTCATATCACAACACAGTTACAGTTACATTGCTTTCCTGCATTCCCTACTTCACCTATTTTTGATGAATATATAGAAGGAAGTAAGCCAAAGACAACCCCAGAGTTAAATGTTCTCATTCACGCTAAGCAACAACAGCCTTCACACTGATAGATCTGCTAAAATTTCAATGTTAACTTCAGCATCCATTTTTCAAATTTATAATAAATGTATATGTATTTCTATTCTACTGATTTGTTTTTGATACTGTATTTCAATATACTTTGCTTCTTTTGTAACTCAATATATTTTATACATTAAAAAAAGATTATTCTGAAAAGGGGTCTCTAAGTTATACTAGCCTGTCAATAGGATCCATCCTGAACTAACCAAAATCAAGATCAAAGGCTGCAACAGGGTATGTGGATATATTATGGCAGGCAACTAAAAATGTCAGCCATTCATTACCTTACAGCCCATATTAAAGAGTATAAATTTTACATCCAAGGATAATAGGAAACTAACAAAGTGTGGTTTTAAAATAAAATGTGTTAACATACATAGAGAGAATTCTGCATAAGTGTACAATTTTTCCCCCAAATTTCTACATAGTATTCCATTGAAAGGCTTTAAGTGAGAATTTGCTTTTTAGAGAGATCACTCTGGCTCAAGAACGAATTAGACAGAGAAAAATCAAAAGCAACGAGACCAGGTAGGAAGTTATTCTAATGGTCCAAGCAACAGCTGCCAGGGGCTTACACAGGCTTGTGTTCGCTGAGATGGACAACAAGGAATATATTTTCTATGGCATTTGGAGGTGTCTTTATGCAGGACTGCAGGCAGGAGCAGATTCAAATTTTGTGGCCCTAGAATTTACACAATTGGTGAATGCTGTTTTTAAAAAATTGAAAATACAAAAATATATAAATACAAAATTAGGTACAGGATCTTGAAAGGGCCCTGGACAAACCTGAGCTTTACTGGCTTCACAGTAAATCTGCCTCTGGTCATAGGAGAGGGGAGCAGAGGTCCCATGAAGAGCTAACATTTATGGAGCATTTACTGTCGCCAGACATTAGTCCGTACATGTTTTTTTTTTAATTTGAGAGAGAGAGAAAGACAAAGAGCATGAGTGGAGGAGAGGGGCAGAGGAAGAGAAGAAGAGAGGGAGAGAGGGAGAGAGGGAGAGAGGGAGAGAGAGAGAGAGAGAGAGAGAGAGAGAGAATCCCAAGCAGGCTCCACACCCAGTGTGGAGACCAACACAGGGCTTGATCGATCCCACAACCCTGAAATCCCTGGATCCCACGACCTGAGCTGAACTCAAGAGTCAGTCTCTCAACTGCACGCTTCAAACATACTTTAATTCACTAATTCTCACAACAATCCCAGGAGATATTTTTATCCTCTCCATTCTACAGATGGGGAAACTGAGGCTCTGCAAGGCATCCTGAGTCACAGCTAGGAAGAGGTAGAGCTGATACGTGACCCAGGCAGCCTAGCCCTTGGTCATGATGCTACACTGCCCCAAAATATAGCTCTCAAGACCTGGGACTGAGAACAAGGCAGATGACAATACTATTTACTGTATGACAAAAACCGCAAGATGAGCTGGCAGGGGGTACTAGAAGAGCAAGAGTTGATGAGTAAGTTAAGTTTGTGACACTGACTACCATTTACATTGTAATGTCAAGTAGGCTGTTGGACATGTAAGTCTGGGCCTCCAAGAAGAGATCCAGAAGGGATATACACATGGAAGTCACCCACATGGGGATGAAACAGGTGACCCCGGAGCTTACACTGCAAGGGGGAAGAGACACGAAGGAGACCATGAGAGGAAAACCAGGAGAGGTCAGTATCACAGAAGCCAAGGGAGGGTGTGACAAGCTACGTAACTGAATATAGGACTGGCGACAGTGACTCCGCAGTCAAGTGTAGACAGAAATGGTAGGAAAAGGCTACTATTTAAGAAAATCCCACACTCCTACTTTTGGGGAACTTCTTCAAAAGCAATAAGAGATAGATGGTTAAAGAGAAGCCTCTGAGAAGCATTCTATAAACATAACAAACAATCCATGGGATAACCTGGTCACTGGCCAGATATGAGGGAATTTTCAAGTTCACTTCAGGTCCAACACTGCTTGAGGAGAAAGCCGGCATTCTGGAAGATATAGGGAATGTATGATACAAGCACACAGCTGACCCCCCCCACACACCCAGGTGCATAGAATTGGATAGAACACAATCCATGTCCATGAGACAAATGCGTGGCCCAATGTAATTAGTTAACTCACTTATTTAGTTTGTTTTATTTTTTATTATTATTTTAATTACTTATCTTTAATAATGTAATGAAAACCCCTCCAAATCCACTATTCAAAACACTGGTTTATTAACCTTTGAAAAAGCCGTTCAAGGAAATCTTGTGGAGAGATCTTGCTGCCACAGCGGAGGGCAACAGTTAGAAAATCCCAGACTGGAATTGCAATGAACTTTCAGGGCTACCCAAGTAAGCAATCTTAAGTCACATTAATAAGACTGTCCACACCAAGGACAGTAAAAGCCACACTGTAACCATCACTGGGCATATGGTGTCTGGTCTTCTATAATCAGCTCCCAGAGTTATATTTTAAGGACAGTGTTGACAAATCAAAGCATATCTGGAGCATATAATCCAGGATGGTGACAGAAGATGCTGAATAAATGAAGACATATTTAGCCCAGGGTTGGGAGTGGGCGACGTGGGATGGGAGGGGGTGGCAGGGAGGGTGGTGGTGTGGTAGGGCAAGTGGCTCAGGTCCTCTAGAGCTGTTCCGTGTTGTAGCCCAAGGAAGAAAATGGGCCAAAGTTTGGTTTAAGGAGGAGAGGTGATTTTAGCCAAGTAAAATAAACAACTTGCAGAAAATACCCAGGCTTCAATCAACAGCTCTGAAAAACTAAGCTCTCTGTCACCAGTGAAATCCATCCAGGGGCTAAGTGACTGGAGGGGATATGGCAGGAGGAACCACCCGCATTCAGGCAAAAAGGTTGAGCCTCATCCACTGACCCTCAGTTTCTCCAGGCTCGGTTAAGCCAATAGGCTCTGCTCCCCAAATCTTTCTCCATAACCCCTTGCCACAACTAGTCAGCAGCCTTCTTTTAGCTGCGCCCCACTGCCCCTAAGATAGGGTGCTTATCAACTAGTCATACAGGACATTAGCCTAAAGAGGAAAGCATGGCGTATCATCCTTCACTGTTTTACCCTTCTGGATATCTCGCTCTGGACTCTCAGATCCCAAAGGCTGTTTTATGATACTTTCCTATCCCAGCCCATGTGACCTCCGGGACATCTCTCTGAACCTCCACCCTCCCTAAAAGTTACTGATCTCCCTCACTAACGTGCCTTTAAATTTCTAATGGTCTAAACATTATAGGTCATATTTGTCCAAAAATTATCGGGGTTATTTTATATAGTTTGGGTGCTCCAGCCTGAAATTTGGGGAATTTCTATGTCCTTTTTTCTACCCACTATCTTTACTACTCCCCCTTGCCTATATAAGCTTTATTTCTTATCTTTCCTGTTCTTACTGCTTCCCATCCCACCTTATAACCCTTACTCTTCATCTTCAAGTTTTTTTTTTTTTTCAGTAGAAATGTAGAAGGCAAGAGATAAAAAGAGAAGCAGAGAACACAAAATATTCCGTCCGTCCTGCTTTCTCTCGCTCTCCCTCCCCCTCTCTCTCAAACTGTAAAAGTAGGAGAATGCCAGAGTGAGTAATTACTCAGGCCTTGGTCTTTGGGTATGAAGGTAGGTTCCAGCCCTTACTAGCAGTGACCCTTGGGCAAGTTACAGAGCCTCTTTGGCCCTTAATTTCCCCATTAGTTAAATGATGATAATGAGAATATCTGCATCATAGATGAAGAAATTCATGTGAAGTGTGTATACAGTGTCTGACACATAGTCTGTGACAAATGAACGTTATTACTCATATCATATGAGGAAATTATTCTATGACTAGGTACAGGATATGGTCATCCCTTGATCAGATATGTACGCATCTGTTTCTAAAGACATTTTTGCCCTCTGTTGCCCAGCTAAGAAAATGTATTTATTCATGTATTCAACAAATAACCTATTAAGCACATACTAAGTTTCATTCCTTGTGCTCAGTGGGGGCTTGATTAAATAAACTCCTGTATAAACACATTGTAGAATATGATGCTGCAGCTAAAGAGAACTAGGTGTATTTATTATGTATTATCTTGGAAAAATCTCTAAAGATGTGGAATCCAGTGGGGGAAAGAAATTGAACAGGTTATACAGAGTGATGCATACAGAGTATGCCACACATACACACACACACACAAACTGCATATTTTGTATGGATATATGTATCCATATTATATATATATATATATATATATATATATATATACTCAGTAGAGGAAGTTCTAGACTGGCAGACACCTAACTGGGAAGGAAACTAGAATGTGCAAGTGGGGAGTGGTTTAAAGGAATATTAGCCTTATTTGTTATGCTCAAATTTTTACATGGAGAAGAAATTCATATAATATTTTAGATAGTCTTTTTAAATTAAAATAAGTCATCATATGCCCCCTGCCAGGCTTCCTGCATATCCAATTGACACTGGGCCTCTGGGCCCTGACTTCGAATCCCTGACTTCGAACAGGGATTCAGTTATCAATTTAAAAACAAAAAAGCCTAACTGCGCAGAAGATCCCAGTCTTGTCACTGTCTTCTTCGATGCCTTGAGAAGTAAGGTGGAGGCATATTTATATAAGCACACCTACACGAAGTTCTAAATTTACCTATTTAGAAAAGCGTGCACACAAACACACCATCTCCTGGGAGAGCAGGTCTGTGGGCTGAGCAGTGGTTGGGCGCAGCCTCCAGTCTCCTTTCTGCCCGCCCCTCCCCATTCTTTCATCAGCTGGAGTCTCAACAATATCAGCCTGGAGGAAGCAATAAAAAAGTCCTAGGTGACAGTTTTCACTTCCAATATGTGGGATGCTGAAGATCTAAGTTCTCACCGGAGCTTTTCCTTGGGCTTGCTTTGTGGTCCTGGCAAATCAGATTAACTTTGAGGCATGGGCAAAGCAGAGAGGATGATGTAAAACACTGTCAATCCCTTTAAATAGGTAACTCTGGATTTGCTGAGTCCTTAGAAATCAGAAGGGGCTTCTATATGGGTACAAAACATGTATCTTTGTGAGTTTTCATACATACATATTGTGTATATAAATTGATAACAGGTGATTATGTTTATATAAACATATCCTAAATTATATGTCAGAGAATACAACTAATATGATGTATACATGTTTTGTGTATATGCCTTATTTTGTGTATAAACACATTTTATATAACATGCACATTTTAAATATCTATTAAACGCACATGCAATATATTCACAGAATTTTTTCTCGTTAATGTCCCAAATATAAGATCTAACAGCCGTCTATAACTAATACATAATGGTTATCAGCAAAGCCTATAGGTATAAGCTGCATAATTTATAACATCCCGTTATGAGATTTTTTAAAGTTTATTTAAGTAATCTCTTCACAGAGCATGAGACTCCAACCTATGACTCCAAGATCAAGAATCGCATGCTCTTCTAACTGAGCCAGCCAGGCGCCCCAATGGGATGAGATATTTTTAATATGGGTTTAGTTGTATATGATTAAAACATCAAGACCAGGATGAGGGTGAAACTCATAAGGAGTTCAGGGTGAAAATCTGAGGAGGCCCCCCACTCTAGGGTCCCTGCATGCCACATGCCTCAGCCTAGTCGCAGTCTTGATAAAAAATGCCTCTGTTTCTTCTAGCATCCTCATCATCACCTGAAACGATTACTAATTAATTACTAAGTTCTGGGTGCTGTTTATGCACTTTGCATATATTAACCTGCCTAAAGAAATGTCTAATTTCTAATTAGATGTCTAACGTCTAATTTCTGTCTAATGTCACAATAAAGTGAATGATGAGAAATCGTGCCTAATATGTCAAATGTTTCAAAAGCCATAACTAAAATGTCCCAGCTAGACATGACCTCCAGTGAGAGCTCATCAACCAAGTGTACCACCTGAGTTAAGATCCAGCATTCTTTCCTCTACATTAGCCATGGTGATGCTTTTCTTTGAATATACACTGCGTGAAGTATCCTTTTACTGATCTCTTTCTGTGTGGGGGAAGCTTGGCAGGCAGTAGGCTTCAACTCTATCTGCTTAGGTGTAATATGATTGACAGATTTCAAAAGGAAGAAGGATACACGTTTTCATTTCCTATATTTCTACTGCTCCTTTGAAAATTGAGGCAGAAAATGGAACTTATGATAGTCTAACTGTACTTCAACAAGATAATATGCTTATATTTAAACTCTTACACAGACCAAGGAAGGGGGATTTACACAACATATTATCTAGTATCTAGCTACAGGTGATTTACTGTTGTGCACTGAAATGCAGTTGAAGTACAAGATGGATAGTAATATTATATTGTGGTATATATCCTGTTCACATCAGGCCTTTGTAATAAAAGCCGAACAGCAATCTACAGAACCTGTCTTAAATCTGCCATCTAAGATACTGATTGTAAAATAAAATGATCAAAGTGCAGGTTATCTCTATACTGCCTTCCCCTGAGAGAGTGGTATGCAAAGAACTTCCTCCATTTTATTTATTTACAGTCAACAGAAACATAAATTAAATTAAAAACCTTAGTGTTATGTGGACTGAATAAAGCACACCTAATATGTTGCTAAGTAGATTTTTTTTCAGATGTTACAGACTACAGCCTATATTGTACTTTTATCCAGTGCACTTTTTACTACTTACTGACAACAAAATATGCTTATAAAAATAATAGAGTAAAATGAATTTTGCAAACCAGCAATTTCACATGCTACAATCCTGCTGAGAATAAACAATTTTTAGTGGGTCTTTATATTTGACACATGAAATCAAACATTCCTGCAAATTGATTTCATTATAAATAAATTCTTGAGGAGGCAATGGAAATAGAGCAACTCAAACAAGTTAACATTGCAAAGGGAAATCTCAAATGAATTTTAAGCAAACTTTTCTGTCTTTAGAGGCACGTAATTTTAGGAACATTAAAGGCCAAACTTTCCTGTAGAAAGGGAGGTCCTTGTGTGTTACAGAATTTAGAGGACAGAAAAGTATTGAGGTCTGAAAGTATCCAGATAAGAAGCATCCTATCCTCTAAATGCATATACAGATATAGAGTTGGGTTAAAGTGAAGGTCAAGAGAATCCTTAGAAGGGAAAAGAAGTCTCCGTACTTTGATCACATTTCTGTTATACTGAGGACTTAGACACTCTCTTCTTGGTGCTTCCACGACTCTTGACACAGACTCCCACTATGACACCCATCTCAGTGAACTATAATAATTTATTATATATTTTTTGTATATATAATATATTAATATAAAAATATCTAAAATTTAGCTTGTTGTCTTCGCAGACTATAACCTCCTTGGGAAGAGAAATTGTCTTATTCATCTTGTGACCCCAGCACCTAGCCCCGTACGTAGCCCTGAGTAGGCATTCTATAAATGCCTGGTAAGACTGATAGCAAAAACAGTAACATGATTTGAAAGAATGAGAGAGGAATGTGGACGGGGGAGGATGAAATATAGTCACATTTGATGTATCTTGAGGAAATGAGAGCTGATTATAGGCTGGTTTGACACACGGAGCTTTTTAGGGTCAACTATTAAACCGCCTCCTTCTCCCAGTGGAGCCAGTCATTTCCCCCATTTTATTTGTTCACTCAACAAATATCTACTGAGTGCCAACTCTCTGCTAGGCAATCACTGGCTACTGCAATAGCCTGATATCGTGAAACACAGAATCACTGTAATTTGCCATGATTTCATTGCAGATATGTCAACAAAGACTCAGAGCTGAAGTTCAAGTTTAAGTTCCAGCTAAACTATGGAACATTTTTGTTTTACCATTTAAATATAGCTTGCCATTAACTAAGTGGCTTCACTGTCCTTAAGACTCAAGGGTTTGCTCTAGTGTGCATTTGACAACATAACCAGATCTTCTTAAGATCCTGGCTTAACTCTCCAATCTTGCACTCAAATGCGAAGTGCCACTTATAATTACCCTGAAATGGGCCTCATTTCTTTAAGCATTTCATATCAAACTGGAGACCCTTGAGCAAGCTACTTATTTTTTTCTCTATTTGATTCTATGCCAAATGCCTTATTTTCCTTCAACAAATAATACCCTACCTCTAATATGGTACAGAGAAAATAGGAACAAAATTGGGTTATCTTGCATTCTTAGCCTTAAAAGATCATGTTAAAATGACCACTCACGTCGTTTATAAAAACACTGGTCTTTTCAATCAATGACAGAGAAAATCCCATTAAGTGTTTAAAAAAAATTCTGTCCACTAAAATGAAGGCAGATGTCTTTTAAAACTATATAAAGCCTTTGAGTTCTTTCTCTCTTTTCCATTTACACATAATTTCTGGATGCAGGGGGAGGTCCTTTAGTAAAACACAAGTAGAGAAAATGATAGTACAGTTTTGCTTAAGATAGGAATAAAGGGCTTCTTTTCTTGCCATTTCCCCTTATTAAACTGACAAAGGCAGCGCTTTTAGAACTCTGTTAAAGGCAAGCTTGTTTGCTTATAGGTCAAAGAAGAGAAACAGAGAAATTTGAAGTAAAAGAGACCCATCTATTTTATCCATGTCACCGCCAGGACAGTATTGTTCCTTCCAGTGGCCTTTCTGGTTAGAGGGGTCATAACTGACAGCAGATTTAGCATTCACCTTTAAAAGTTGATTCGTAATTGAGCAGTTTCTGTCAAAATAGGTAACAGTCTCAGCATTAGTTCAATCAGCACTGCTTAAAATTCAATCTTATGTTCCCCTCTCCTTAATTAATCCTAGCCTACTTTACCCTTATGTTTTCTTTTTCTTTTTTTTTTTTTTTTTTTTTTTGCTTTACATTTCAACACCTCAATATGAAGATAAGTATGGTCATGATTTCCAGACTGTACCATGTTGTTTCTGGCCACCGCTTAGCCACACGATATACTCCATAAACCCTTCTTCATAAATCAAGGCGTCCCTTCCCTTAATCACGTCAGTTATTTATCTCTGGGTTCCATCCAAGACTGTCAACATTGTTTGCTTATTTAGGTGCTCAAAACTGAATACAGTTGATTCCGGTACTTTCAGCCACATTTGCAGGAGAGACCCTCCTTCCCCTGAGGCTACAACACTGCCTCAGAGTCCTGTTCTGTCCTTTTCTTTTAACAGTCACTAGGAACTTGTCTACACATCTCCCAGCCCTTCCTCCACTGTAGGTTGCTACCAGCAATCCCACTTCTCAAGATTCTCTTCTTTTCTATGAATGCCTCTGGTGTGATTTGTGCCAGATATTTGCATCTTTCTGAGAGCAATTTCATTTTTTTTTTCATCCCATATTTCTGCCTTGTTTCAGTCCTTTTGAACCACACTGCTGTTCATATCCTGGCCATTTATCAAAGCTTGTAACACCTTCCAATTTAGTCATCTCAGCAACTGCCATTAGCATTCTGTTCGTTCCGTCTCTCGGATTATTGATAAATACATAAAAATACAAACTACGGTGACCCACAGACAGACAAGCACTCAGAACTTCGCACAATGCTGCTCTTGTTACCTTTCACAGGTGGACTTTTGGCCCCTTCAGCCTGTGTGGCTGCGGTTTTATTAAGCCTGCCCGGAACTAACATATCTAGGAAAATCGTACAGCATGGCGAATCGAATGTTTTGCTCGAGTCTGAATATAATGCAAATGTCCTACAATGTTCCCATCCCTGGCCCATCTCTCCTCCATAAATAAACCTCTGCAAAATCTGACCTTGTTTCGTTGCGGGGGTTGGGTATGTGGGTTGGTTTTATTTCACAGTTTTATTTAGTTTAGTTTGGAGTTTGTTTTGGTGAGGTTTTTAAACATCCCTCCCCTCAGACAGTATTACAATTTGATGTGATGCATTTTGGTCGTGTCAAATGCACATCTGGGGAGCTCATAAGTATACCAGAAATATCTCACAGATGTGCAATAGTAGGCACATATTCTGGATGCTCTGCTGGCGTCCGTGGTCTTGAGGTGAGCATCTCCTTTGACAGATCAGAAAGCTCCCTGCACAGTTGCTGGGGTGGGGTTTAACCCTTGCAGCTCTTACCAATTCCACTCCCAGGGTTGGCTTTAAGACTTTCAGCTCTCTGGCTTTATCTCACACTGTCAAAACGTTGGCCGATGGGGCATCTGGGTGGCTCAGTCGGTTAAGCATCTGACTTCAGCTCTAGGTCATGATCTCACGGTTTGTGAGTTCGAGCCCCACGTCAGGCTCTGGGCTGACAGCTCAGAGCCTGGAGCCTGTTCTGGATTCTGTCTCCCTTTCTCTCTGCCCTGACCCTGCTCACACTCTGTCTCTGTCTCTCTCAAAAATAAAAAACATTAAAAAAATTTTTTTTTCATTTAAAAAAAAAAGCTGGCCGACTTCCTGGAGAAAGAAAGCTTAGGAATGGACTCTCAACAGCCATGTATCCCTTCTCCAGGGGTCTGTTGATTGGTGATCCAGGGGTTAGGCAATCTGAAGTCACTCTGGATCTTTAGCTGTTATATTCATAACTCTGATTATATTATGAGGAACAAATAAGATAGTTGATGGAAATGTATAATGCAAATGTAATACTGTTAAAGAGAAAAATATATAGCTATTTGTCCTAATTTTCTTTCTTTTTTCTCCTTTTATCAATTTATGTCATGTGGGTACAAATATTGTTCTTTCCAGTGTCTACTAATCTTTAATCTTTTCTTGAAAAAGAATAAAATTATAACTATTCGTCAATATATACTTTACTAATTGATTTGCATATTCTTGACAGAATCCCTAATATTTAAATACTCTATGACTATTTGTCTCAACCTCATTATATTTGAGCTTTTCACTTCAATATTTGCCATGAAGTTCTTCCCTGCACATCTTGCTACTCTTGCACATCCTTTTAGATGTTTCTAGGCCACGGTTCAAGCTACTAGACTGTTGGACCTATTAGGAACAGAGACAAGAACCAGAAAGTACTAAAAATAAGAGCTTTAACTAATTAAAGTAGATATTACAAAGTCCATCCATTAAAATGCATGTATGCTATTCAGAGGTGAGGCCCAAACTCAGGGCCCATTAACGCTTGGCATATGGTTCTAAAAAATGTTAATAGCTATTTTCCAAATCTAATATATTTGGCCAACGAATCTGAAATGGAACAAAGAGCTTCTTCCTCCAGGTGAGCATTCTGAGAGGTATCAATAATGTAATGTACAGAGGAATCCAGAAAAACAAAACTACGAAAAACTACTGCAGAGTGAAATCACTAAATTTAGGATAAACAGCCCTATGTACCTCAAATAACTCTGATGGTCCTACTGGGACATGTCACTGTCTAGTTAGTAAGTGCAGTTCATAATGATATGTCCATTGCATTCATACCATTGCCCGGTGAAGAGTTCAATACATTTTAGATGGACTTCCATCTAACATAATTTTTGTTGCTTAAAATAAAATTTTGTTGCAAAGTTATTTTGAAAACACCATCTAGAACAACTTGATCTGCAAAAGATAGCCAAACTTTTCTATAAATGGCAATGTATTTTTCATGTTCTCCTTGACATAGATAAACCAATACTCAACCTTTTGAGGATATAAATTCCTCAATAGTAGGGGACTGGTTATGTTCCACTTGCTTTGGATACAGAATGCCTATCTGAGCACACAGGAAGAGTTTAGAATCCTAGACTTTTAGAATGAAAAGAATCTTGGAGAGCATTCTATTCCAATTCGTTTGTTTTACAGAAGTGTTAAGTATATGCACTAACATTTTCTTAAAGCAAATATGGCATTTTTCCCCAAAATTGTACAAAAATGTATGCAGTAAAAACTAAGTCTCCTTCCCAGACAGAATCCCCAGTGCTCCAGTTTTCTTCTCCTAAAACAGCTACCGTTACCAATTTTTTTTCTAAAAACACTATGGAAATATAAGTACATACTTAGAGTTTTATAAAATACAAACAATAGCATAAGATAAAGACTGCTTTGCAACTTGCTTTTTTCACTTAAAACTCTTAATATATTTTTTAAAAGAATGAATCTGTATGTGGGGAAAATGATAAGATAGTAGACCCTGGAATTAAGCTCTCTTGCATTACTTAGAGTTTATTACTATGAGTCATTAATAAACACAGTATATACATTGAGATTCACTTCAAGCTATACAGGTGTTTCTTTTCAATGACAGAATAATCTCTAGAGGGAGTAAAGAAAATGTAAAGACCAAATGCTTTCCCTATAAAAATACCTTAAACACAAGGGCCTTCAACTTTTTAAGATGAAGCATGGAGGACAAAGACTATCAAAGTTGTATTATTTTTTTTATTTTATTTTAATGTTTATTTATTTTTGAGAGAAAGAGCATGCACAAGCTGGGGACAGGCAGAAAGGGAAGGAGACAGAATCTGAAGCAAGCTTCAGGCTCTGAGCTGTCAGCAGAGAGCACAAAGGGGTCTTGGATCCATGAACTGGGAGATCATGACCTGAGTGGAAGTCGGACTGTCAGCCAACTGAGGCACCCAGGCACCCGAAGTGTCTGACGCTTGATATCGGCTCAAGCCCTGATCTCAGGATCGTGGGAGAGCTCCATGTCAGGTTCCGCCACACTGAGCATAGAGCCTGCTTAGAATTCTCTCTCCCTCCTCTTTTTGCCCTTCTCCTGCTTATGCTCTGTCTCTGGAAATAAATAAACTTTAAAATAAAAAATAATAGGGACGCCCGGGTGGCTTAGTTGGTTAAGCCTCTGATTTCGGCTCAGGTCATGATCTCACAGTTCATGGGTTCGAGCCCCCCGTCAGGCCCTGTGCTGACAGCTGGAGCATGGAGTCTGCTTCAGAGTCTGTGTCTCCCTCTCTGCTCCTCCCCCATTCATGCTCTGTCTCTCTCTCTCTCTCTCAAAAATAATAAACATTAAAAAAATAATAAAAATAATAAATAATAATAAATCAAAGAAATAAAAGGAAATAGAAAATATCAGAATGCATTCCAATTAGTAAGGGTAAAAAGTGTTTTATAAAAATTCACTGTACGTGTGTGTGCACTGGACTGTGGTAGAAATGTATTTCCTGCTGTGGGTCACAGGCACAAAACGTTGAAAGTTCCTGATCTGGTCTAACCACTGGCTTCTAATGAGGTGTAACTCTAGGTGTTCTCAGAGAAAAAGGCATTTGTACATTTGTTGCTGTCTTAAAACAAGCCTCTCCCAAAGAACCAACTTCACCTGGGCTCATTACTTGAAGTGCATTGTCAAGTTCTTTCTGTCAAGATGATTGGAAGGCAGGCTTACTTCTTTTTTTTTTTTATTCTTTCTTGCAAGACTAATTTTTTTTAAGGTTTTATTTATTTTTGAGAGAGACAGAGAGAGACAGACAGAGTGTGAGTCGGGGAGGGAGACACAGAATCTGAAGCAGGCTCCAGCCTCTGAGCTGTCAGCACAGAGCCCATCCCGGGGCTCGAACTCATGAATCATGAGATCATGACCTGAGTTGAAGTTGGTCACTTAACTGACTGAGCCACCCAGGCACCCAAGGCAGGCTTATTTCTAAACTTACTTTCTCTGCAACATAAGTTTACCTAGCTATGTGATTGATTAAAACCCAGTAGAAATCCATGCTAATTATTAGCCATCGTTATTATTTCAATTATAGGAGCACAGTAATAACAGGAAACAACTACATCCGGAAATGGATCTCACATTCTTTGACCAAGTTCCTTTCCTCTAGAATCAGTGAGGCAGAGCCTGCTGACCCATCCCCAAATCCTGAGGCATGTCCAGAGCACTGACAGTCTCGATTTGGTCAAACCAAACGGAATAGGAAGATTGTACTTGACGTCTTAACAAAGAATACATCTTCCTTTGCTACAGCCCTTCCTCTTTCTGATATGGTCAAGAGCAGAAACAGTAATGGGAGAAAGATACGTCCAGAAATGTCTGTGTTGCTTTGTGTTTTACTGGCTTCTTACTCAAATAAGGAGGCAGTGGAGTAGAGTGTGGGTATGAGGGTCAAGAAATGTGTGTTTATGAAGATGAGTTTGATTGTAATCTGAACAAGTCTTTGCAATGTTCTAGGCCTTTATGTGTTTGTTTTTAAAATGAGAGTGTGCCATAGCAGTTTAGCCGGGAATAATATTTTATTTTTTTTTATTTTTATTTTTTTTAATATATATATTTTTTTAATATATGAAATTTACTGTCAAATTGGTTTCCATACAACACCCAGTGCTCATCCCAAAAGGTGCCCTCCTCAATACCCATCACCCACCCTGCCCTCCCTCCCACCCCCCATCAACCCTCAGTTTGTTCTCAGTTTTTAAGAGTCTCTTATGCTTTGGCTCTCTCCCACTCTAACCTCTTTTTTTTTTTTTTTTCCTTCCCCTCCCCCATGGGTTTCTGTTACGTTTCTCAGGATCCACAGAAGAGTGAAACCATATGGTATCTGTCTTTCTCTGTATGGCTAATTTCACTTAGCATCACACTCTCCAGTTCCATCCATGTTGCTACAAAAGGCCATATTTCATTTTTTCTCATTGCCACGTAGTATTCCATTGTGTATATAAACCACAATTTCTTTATCCATTCATCAGTTGATGGACATTTAGGCTCTTTCCATAATTTGGCTATTGTTGAGAGTGCTGCTATAAACATTGGGGTACAAGTGCCCTTATGCATCAGTACTCCTGTATCCCTTGGATAAATTCCTAGCAGTGCTATTGCTGGGTCATAGGGTAGGTCTATTTTTAATTTTCTGAGGAATCTCCACACTGCTTTCCAGAGCGGCTGCACCAATTTGCATTCCCACCAACAGTGCAAGAGGGTTCCTGTTTCTCCACATCCTCTCCAGCATCTATAGTCCCCTGATTTCTTCATTTTGGCCACTCTGACTGGCGTGAGGTGATATCTGAGTGTGGTTTTGATTTGTATTTCCCTGATAAGGAGCGACGTTGAACATCTTTTCATGTGCCTGTTGGCCATCCGGATGTCTTCTTTAGAGAAGTGTCTATTCATGTTTTCTGCCCATTTCTTCACTGGGTTATTTGTTTTTCGGGTGTGGAGTTTGATGAGCTCTTTATAGATTTTGGATACTAGCCCTTTGTCCGATGTGTCATTTGCAAATATCTTTTCCCATTCCGTTGGTTGCCTTTTAGTTTTGTTGGTTGTTTCCTTTGCTGTGCAGAAGCTTTTTATCTTCATAAGGTCCCAGTAATTCACTTTTGCTTTTAATTCCCTTGCCTTTGGGGATGTGCCGAGTAAGAGATTGCTACGGCTGAGGTCAGAGAGGTCTTTTCCTGCTTTCTCCTCTAAGGTTTTGATGGTTTCCTGTCTCACATTCAGGTCCTTTATCCATTTTGAGTTTATTTTTGTGAATGGTGTGAGAAAGTGGTCTAGTTTCAACCTTCTGCATGTTGCTGTCCAGTTCTCCCAGCACCATTTGTTAAAGAGACTGTCTTTTTTCCATTGGATGTTCTTTCCTGCTTTGTCAAAGATGAGTTGGCCATACGTTTGTGGGTCTAGTTCTGGGGTTTCTATTCTATTCCATTGGTCTATGTGTCTGTTTTTATGCCAATACCATGCTGTCTTGATGATTATAGCTTTGTAGTAGAGGCTAAAGTCTGGGATTGTGATGCCTCCTGCTTTGGTCTTCTTCTTCAAAATTACTTTGGCTATTCGGGGCCTTTTGTGGTTCCATATGAATTTCAGGATTGCTTGTTCTAGTTTCGAGAAGAATGCTGGTGCAATTTTGATTGGGATTGCATTGAATGTGTAGATAGCTTTGGGTAGTATTGACATTTTGACAATATTTATTCGTCCAACCCATGAGCAGGGAATGTCTTTCCATTTCTTTATATCTTCTTCAATTACCTGCATAAGCTTTCTATAGTTTTCAGCATACAGATCTTTTACATCTTTGGTTAGATTTATTCCTAGGTATTTTATGCTTCTTGGTGCAATTGTGAATGGGATCAGTTTCTTCATTTGTCTTTCTGTTGCTTCATTGTTAGTGTATAAGAATGCAACTGATTTCTGCACATTGATTTTGTATCCTGCAACTTTGCTGAATTCATGTGTCAGTTCTAGCAGACTTTTGGTGGAGTCTATCGGATTTTCCATGTATAATATCATGTCATCTGCAAAAAGCGAAAGCTTGACCTCATCTTTGCCAATTTTGATGCCTTTGATTTCCTTTTGTTGTCTGATTGCTGATGCTAGAACTTCCAGCACTATGTTAAACAACAGCGGTGAGAGTGGGCATCCCTGTCGTGTTCCTGATCTCAGGGAAAAAGCTCTCAGTTTTTCCCTGTTGAGGATGATGTTAGCTGTGGGCTTTTCATAAATGGCTTTTATGATGTTTAAGTATGTTCCTTCTATCCCGACTTTCTCAAGGGTTTTTATTAAGAAAGGGTGCTGGATTTTGTCAAAGGCCTTTTCTGCATCGATTGACAAGATCATATGGTTCTTCTCTTTTTTTTTGTTAATGTGATGTATCACGTTGATCGATTTGCGAATGTTGAACCAGCCCTGCATCCCAGGAATGAATCCCACTTGATCATGGTGAATAATTCTTTTTATATGCTGTTGAATTCGATTTGCTAGTATCTTATTGAGAATTTTTGCATCCATATTCATCAGAGATATTGGCCTGTAGTTCTCTTTTTTTACTGGGTCTCTGCCTGGTTTAGGAATCAAAGTAATACTGGCTTCATAGAATGAGTCTGGAAGTTTTCCTTCCCTTTCTATTTCTTGGAATAGCTTGAGGAGGATAGGTATTATCTCTGCTTTAAACGTCTGGTAGAACTCCCCTGGGAAGCCATCTGGTCCTGGACTCTTATTTGTTGGGAGATTTTTGATAACCGATTCAATTTCTTGGCTGGTTATGGGTCTGTTCAAGCTTTCTATTTCCTCCTGATTGAGTTTTGGAAGAGTGTGGGTGTTTAGGAATTTGTCCATTTCTTCCAGGTTGTCCAATTTGTTGGCATATAATTTTTCATAGTATTCCCTGATAATTGTTTGTATCTCTGAGGGATTGGTTGTAATAATTCCATTTTCATTCATGATTTTATCTATTTGGGTCATCTCCCTTTTCTTTTTGAGAAGCCTGGCTAGAGGTTTGTCAATTTTGTTTATTTTTTCAAAAAACCAACTCTTGGTTTCGTTGATCTGCTCTACAGTTTTTTTAGATTCTATATTGTTTATTTCTGCTCTGATCTTTATTATTTCTCTTCTTCTTCTGGGTTTAGGCTGCCTTTGCTGTTCTGCTTCTATTTCCTTTAGGTGTGCTGTTAGATTTTGTATTTGGGATTTTTCTTGTTTCTTGAGATAGGCCTGGATTGCAATGTATTTTCCTCTCAGGACTGCCTTCGCTGCGTCCCAAAGCGTTTGGATTGTTGTATTTTCATTTTCGTTTGTTTCCATATATTTTTTAATTTCTTCTCTAATTGCCTGGTTGACCCACTCATTCGTTAGTAGGGTGTTCTTTAACCTCCATGCTTTTGGAGGTTTTCCAGACTTTTTCCTGTGGTTGATTTCAAGCTTCATAGCATTGTGGTCTGAAAGTATGCATGGTCTAATTTCAATTCTTGTAAACTTATGAAGGGCCGTTTTGTGACCCAGTATATGATCTATCTTGGAGAATGTTCCATGTGCACTCGAGAAGAAAGTATATTCTGTTGCTTTGGGATGCAGAGTTCTAAATATATCTGTCAAGTCCATCTGATCCAATGTATCATTCAGGGCCCTTGTTTCTTTATTGACTGTGTGTCTAGATGATCTATCCATTTCTGTAAGTGGGGTGTTAAAGTCCCCTGCAATGACCACATTCTTATCCATAAGGTTGCTTATGTTTATGAGTAATTTTTTTATATATCTGGGGGCTCCGGTATTTGGCGCATAGACATTTATAATAGTTAGCTCTTCCTGATGGATAGACCCTGTGATTATTATATAGTGCCCTTCTTCATCTCTTGTTACAGCCTTTAATTTAAAGTCTAGTTTGTCTGATATAAGTATGGCTACTCCAGCTTTCTTTTGGCTTCCAGTAGCATGATAAATAGTTCTCCATCCCCTCACTCTCAATCTAAAGGTGTCCTCAGATCTAAAATGAGTCTCTTGTAGACAGCAAATAGATGGGTCTTGTTTTTTTATCCATTCTGATATCCTATGTCTTTTAGTTGGCGCATTTAATCCATTTACATTCAGTGTTATTATAGAAAGATACGGGTTTAGAGTCATTGTGATGTCTGTATGTTTTATGCTTGTAGTGATGTCTCTGGTACTTTGTCTCACAGGATCCCCCTTAGGATCTCTTGTAGGGCTGGTTTCGTGGTGACAAATTCCTTCAGTTTTTGTTTGTTTGGGAAGACCTTTATCTCTCCTTCTATTCTAAATGATAGACTTGCTGGATAAAGGATTCTCGGCTGCATATTTTTTCTGTTTAGCACACTGTAGATATCGTGCCAAGCCTTTCTGGCCTGCCAAGTTTCAAAGGAGAGATCAGTCACGAGTCTTATAGGTCTCCCTTTATATGTGAGGGCACGTTTATCCCTTGCTGCTTTCAGAATTTTCTCTTTATCCTTGTATTTTGCCAGTTTCACTATGATATGTCGTGCAGAAGATCGATTCAAGTTACGTCTGAAGGGAGTTCTCTGTGCCTCGGATTTCAATGCCTTTTTCCTTCCCCAGTTCAGGGAAGTTCTCAGCTATAATTTCTTCAAGTACCCCTTCAGCACCTTTCCCTCTCTCTTCCTCCTCTGGGATACCAATTATGCGTATATTATTT
>NC_064809.1:70819229-70919721 GCF_023721935.1 Panthera uncia
GGTGATGGGCATTGAGGAGGGCACCTTTTGGGATGAGCACTGGGTGTTGTATGGAAACCAATTTGACAATAAACTTCATATATTGAAAAAAAAAACTGAAAAAAAAAAAAAGAAAACCTCATGCTAAGTGCAAGAAGCCAGTACAAAAAGACAATCTATCCCATGATTCCTTTTATGTGGAATGTCAAGAATAGACAAATCCACAGAGACAGAAAGTAGATTAGTGGTTTCCAGGGGCTGAGAGGGGAGGAGAATGGGGAGAGACTGCTAAGGTGTATGGCGTTTCACTCTGAGGCAATGAAATGTTCCAGAGTTAGACAAAGGGATGGCTGCACAACTTTTTATACTAACAACCACTGAGGGGTGCCTGAGTGGCTCAGTTGGTTAAGCATCTGACTTCAGCTTGGTCAGAATCTCGCAGTTCATGGGTTTGAGCCCCATGGCAGGCTCTCTGCTGTCAGCACGGAGCCCGCTTGTTGGATCCTCCATCTCCCTCTCTCTCACTCTGCCCCTCCCCTGCTTGTGCTCTCTCTCTCAAAAATAAACATATTTTTTAAAGGCATATAATAAATACATACATACATACATACTTACATACATACATACAAACCACCTGAAAGGGTGAATTGTATGGTATGTAAATTACATCTCAAATTCTTAAAAATTCAGTCTTAATACTGTAGGGGAGGAAGAGTTTTTTGGGGTTTTTTTGTTTTGTTTTTTTGTTTTTTGTTTTTAATTTTTTTTTTAACGTTTATTCATTTTTGAGACAGAGAGAGACAGAGCATGAACAGGGGAGGAACAGAGAGAGAAGGAGACACAGAATCTGGAACAGGCTCCAGGCTCTGAGCTGTCAGCACAGAGCCGGACGCGGGGCTCGAACTCACGGACCGTGAGATCATGACCTGAGCCGAAGTCGGACGCTTAACCGACCAAGCCACCCAGGCGCCCCTTTTGTTTTTTTTTTAATGTTTATTTTATTTTTGAGAGAGACACAGAGTGCAAGTGGGGGAGGGGCAGAAAGAGAGGGAGTCACAGAATCTGAAGCAGGCTCCAGGCTGTCAGCACAGAGCCTGATGTGGGGCTTGAACTCACAAACCGGGAGGTCATGACCTGAGCCGAAGCCAGACACTTAACCGACTGAGCCACCCAGGTGCCCTGGGAAGGAAAAGTTTTCCTTGATCCTCTTAGGGTCTCTGGCTGAGTCTAAAAATCAAACTGACCGAGACAGATTAATAGAAGAAATGCACTCAAATTTATGTAATATGAAGCTGTACACGACAGGAAAGATTCATAAGGAAATGAAGACCTGAAGGAGCAGTGACACCTGGGGACTTCTGTGCCAGGTCTGAGGGAGAGTGGGCAGTCGTGGCGCAATATGACAGGATGAGGAGTATGCCATAATGGTAGTAAATGGGGGAAACTGAGCAAGAACTATTAGGATTCTTCTTAGTGCTTTCCAGAGGTTGGTGGTACAGGAAATGGGAGCGACTGCTAATGAGGTTCTTTTTGGTGTGACGAAAACATTATGAAATTAGATAGTGGCGACAGTTGCACAACTCTGCAAATATACTAAAAACCACTGGACTGGACACATCGAAGGGGTAAATTTTATGCTATGTGAATTATATCTCCACAAAGACATTTTAAACATTAAAAATATGAGGGTGCCCGGGTGGGCCCAGTTGGTTACGTATCCAACTCTTGATTTCAACTCAGATCACGATCTCACGTTCCTGAGTTTAAGCCCTGTATCAGGCAGAGCCTGCTTGGGATTCTCAGTCTCTGTCTCAAAATACATAAATAAACTATATATATAATATTATATATATAATACTCATATATATTTATATATAATAATTTATAATATATAATATATATTAATAGTATATTATAATATATTATATAATTAATATTAATATATAATAATATATGTTTATATATATATTACCATCAAGTCCTACCTGTGGCAGCCACTCTTCTGGGTGGTGAAGGGACTCAGCAGCGAACAAAGTAGACAAAGCACTCTATCTCACAGAATTTGCAATTCTAGTAAAAAAGTAAACAAGTGAAAGCGAATTTGGCGCGCCTGGAGCCCAATCCTGGAGCCTGCCCGGAGCGGGGGCAGTGCTCACCTCCGCCCTGGCGGACCCCAGCAGGCACTCAGCCAGCAAAGCTCCTGGGCAGTCCCTCACGGGGCTCCTCCCAGGGCTCCTCCCAGACCCCAGCACAAAGCAGCTCAGTGGCTGAGGCCCCGTCCAGGAATCCACTCCAGCCACAGATGTCTGAGCTCTTCACTGGCCGGCACACCCCAACCCCCCACCCCAGCCTCCCTGGCTTTCTCCCCCTTCACGTTTACCCTTATTCATTCACTTGAAAAATTGTTTAACAAGTTTTTGCTGAGGCTAGATTAGTTAGAATGCTTTGCGCTAAAAGATATGGGCAACAGGGGCGCCTGGGTGGCTCAGTCGGTTAAGCGTCCAACTGCAGCTCAGATCGTGATCTCATGGTTCACGAGTTCCAGCCTCACCTAGAGCTCTGTGCTGACAGCTGAGAGCCTGGAGCCTACTTCAGATTCTGTGTCTCCCTCTCTCTGCCCCTTCCCCACTCCTGCTCTCTCTCTCTCTCTCTTAAAAATAAACATTAAAAAAAATTTTTTTAAAGATACAGACAACAAACTCAACATTTTTTAAACAATAAGGAAAATTATTATTTCTGTAATAGGATGTCCAAACTCCAGGCACAGGGTTCTGACTCTGTTTCTCTGGTATTCATTTGGCTCTGCCCTCTTCAGTGTGTTGTCCTTGTCCTCTGGCAGCTGTCCTCTGGGAACCAAGCAACAATGGGCAACATGCTTTCTTGGTTATATCTAGCAAGAAAGAGAAAAGAAAACTACCCCCAACATTTGTATACAAATTCATCTGTCAGAGCCAACTTAGATCAAGTAGGGACAGTTGGCAGTGGAATGTCATGTGATGACTGGCTTCAACTTCGCTCTGGACCCCTTATTACCAAGGAGACTGGAACTCCCATGGTTGATTTAGGACTGAACCCTGGCACTGGAAGAGATTCGAATCAAGTAGCCCCTGAATCATGCAGGCTACATAAGAAGGAGGAAGGGGTTCAGTCTGATTTACTGTTCATTATAAACTATTTAGCTGTCTGTTCCTTAAGCTCATTCCAGGTACCCAGTGCCTGTCTGTGTGCTGGGATAGAGGTAGTATACCTTTCATTGGATGAGGGACTATTTTTGTAGTTAATGTTGCTTATAAATCTTCCCCAAAGAACCATGTGTTCTTTCTCCAAGTGGTGGCATTTCAAGATCTATTATGCCTGGATGGGGTGATCTTTGAGCCAAGAACCTGACACTATCAATATCACATCTTATAAGCAGCCACCCATTCTGCTTTGCTTATGGCCAACACTGCACATATCCTACAAGGTCCTCATGAGCATAGGTATGCCATCTTGGAGAAAGTGCTTTTTACTTCTGCTCCCCTCCATGCAATGTGCTATAAAATGGATGCCAAATTTTCTGCTAGAAAGTTCCATACTTCATTCCCAGAAAACTGAGTCAAGCATTGATCAAACTATCAGCCTCCGTTTAGAAAGTTCTTTGGACATTGGAGATACCCCCTCAGAAATATTTTAGAAACATGAAGGTTTAGAATTTGCAGGTTTTTCATATGCCACTAGAAATTCTTCTAAAAAATACAATTTAGGCAAGTCATAGGCAATTGATACTGTTTTGTATCTTAATTCTTACCCAAAGGAGAATTTAAGAAGGTCCTTAAAGTATAGAGCTACTCCACCGCCACATACATTCATGCCACAACTTTGCCACCCACCAAAAATGTGAATTTAGGTGGCATCAAGAATGAATATGAGCATTAATTCTAAACTCCACGTGGGCTTAATCAGAATCACAGCCTGGTCTGTACAATCTTGTAAGTGCAAGGCAAAGAGACTTGCCAATGTAGCTGGAAGGAAAAAGGTCAACTGGATGGAAGAGACCAATAATTAATTGATTACATTTGTAAGTAGCAGATCCAGAAAGCAGAAACGCTGCACTCTCTGGAAAGAAGTTCTCAAAATAGACCTAAAACCAACTGATATTATCATTAATAATACTAGTTATTTTATCATGATGTATTACTTACAAGATTATTTCACATGTTTATCTCATTTGTGCATCCTAACAATCCTGTTAGATGGAGGGGAGGTAGTTTCATTTTATGGATGAAGAACCTGATAAGAGAAAATTTAAGGTTGTGTCATGAGCCCCAAAATAACAAGTTCGGAAGATGACACTCACTCCCAGGTTCGATGGTCTCTGAGCCACCCCTGGCTCTGACTTGCCTTCTCCTGTGGGGAGCATTTATGTTTCAATGTGCCCAGTGCAAAGAATAAACTCAAAATTGATCAGATGGCTGTGCTCGCTTCAGCAGCACATATACTAATTATTAGATGGCTGGATTAGCAGAATGGATGAAAGGACGAAACAAATGGATGATCTGGAGCCAGTTACAGTGAAAACCAGAATTATAATTAAGGAAATTTTTAGGAATAGGGAGAGTTAATTGACATAAACTGTCTTTAAGAATATAAGGAGAATTGAATCAAGGCGAACTTCAGGAATTTTGCCCACTGATTAAAAACTTATCTTTTTCAAAATACGCATTGTAAACCTTGATTATTGCTTTCATCTGAAAAGATCTATACTGATAATAATGTCTCCATTATTTTATATTAATAGTTACCATTTGTAGTGTTTACTCAATGCCAAGCACTCTGCATAAATTTTCTAGTTTAAACCACACAAGTACCCCATAAGTGGGAATTATTAACTGTATTTTCTGGATAAGGAAGCAGTGGCTTGGAAGGGTTAAGTATGTCTCAGTTCAGACAAAAGAAAGTCACAGAGCTGGGATTAGAAAGGAATGTTACCATAACTCAATGCCTTTCTGTTGGGCCAGCCTCTCTTTTTGGGAAATAGTTTCTTTAATAAATTTCTTATAAAGGGCAGATGCAAAAATTATAATTCTTAGTACCAATAGCATTGACCATTATTCTTACAAATATATGAAATTTACTTAGCAAAACTCATATCTCAATTGCAGCTAGTCAATATAAAGTGAAAGACAGTAACATAAGGTATACCTGGGCAATTTCATCTTTCCCTGGGCATTTTAAGTGATCGAATATGTGTGGGTTTAGTTTACATTCCTGTGATTAGTACTGAAAGTATTCAAAGTATCAGAATTTTAATTACATACTCCCAGAATACCAAGAAGTTCTGTAAATATTTTATTACAAAAATGCATGTGCCTTCCCTAAGTAACCAATATTGTGCTTGCTTTGTCCTGATGCGTGAAACTTAGGAAACCACCTATGCGATTTTTAATACTAAATTTCTTGTATTATTAAACCTTTAAAAGCTATTGTTTGCATTATCAGTAGCACCTCTAAAAAGACACAATCAAACAACCTTGGTACAGGAGGGAATTAACATTGTTCAGTAAAATTGTTCAAGACCAATCCAGAGCCATCTGAAATATGGCCCAAAATTGAGCATAAAAGTATTCCAGGTGTTCTGCAGCCACAAAAACAAAACAAAACACACAAAAAAACAAGGTGCATAGCCCTGCCCTCCAGAAGTTTAAATTGTAATGAAAATGGGAAAGGAAAGCAGGCCCAGCCATATGTTTAGTAGATCATTAGCCAGGCTCTAGAGGATGAGACAGCATCAGGAAGACAAACAGGTTACTGTGAATACTTTGAAACCCAGATTCCTTGAGAGGTAAATGTTGCCCACCCCCTGTAGCCTGGTTAGTGAGCTCTTCAGCAGATGGCTGATTTACCTTTCTTATTTCACTCTTGCTGTTAACCTAAAAGAGGGAGAATTCTCAATTTCCAAACCAGATGTGCATGACTGTTTTAAGTCCAAGAAAATACGCAGAGAAATAGCTGGTGACTTTCTCGTTAGTAGTCAATGTTACAGAAAGGAAGACTGGGGTTTCTTTTTGCAGCGAAAAAGATGTGACTTTTATTTCATTTGAAAGCATCAAAGATTCCTAACTTGGCTAAGGGAAAGAAGACCAAAGAATATGTCTTCCCATGGAAAACTCTACCAAAATACTTTCCTCTCCAATTCACCTGTATCTCTTATTACTAGAAAGAGCTGTGAGTTGGGCCCAATTCAGATGGTGGTGCTTTTTCCTTAGGAATCTGGTCTGCCGCAGATAATTTGCATGGGCTTTACTTTGAAGGAAAATGATGAATAATAAATTTAATTAGCCAGTGCTTTTCTTGAAATGTATCTGAAAACAGATGACAGATCTCCATAATCAAACTACCACCCACGCTTGAATTTTACACTATTTTCTCAAAAGGAGAATGTACTGGTTTGTAACTGTAGTTGCTTATAAATACATGCAGTTATTTTTATCTTGTTTTCTGTGCTGGATGTGGCTTTTGCCTATATATAAATTAGTGAGAAAGAGCTGCCTTTGCAAGGGAAAATGTATAATGCATTGCTGATGTGTCCTACTAATCACCCAGAATAAATTCATTTGTGTACTGTCAACATTGAGAAGGGCTTCTTCTGGCCCAACACACACAGCATTTTATTTTTTTTTTTGCTTCAATTAATAGAACTTTAATGTGAGATCCTTGCAAATAATGGCTAACTCATCTGACTACAAACTTTTAAAAATATTTTAAGAGTGGTTTGAATCCAACATCCCACCACTTTTAGTAATGCTATGCACAGTATTTCAAATAGAGGATATCAAAATAAAAATGTTATCTTCACCTATCCTACTTACTGTTTAGGTAGTCTGTCTGACTTCCCCTTTGAGTTCATCAAGATTACTCATTCATGCACTATTTACTGAGTAGCTACTATGTGCCAGGTGCCAAAGATACAAAAATACATAGGGCATAATCCCTCCCCTAGGATTAACAAGTCTAGTCAGGGAAGCAGACGTGTAAACAAGTAATTACAGAGTGCTCTGAGATCCCAGGGAGAAAAAGTGTAAAGTGTTCTTGTAGAGAGCTGTGTGTGGGAAACCTTCCTGGGGACTGACATTCAAGCAAAGTCCTGAAGATAATGCAAAAATTCAGCAAGTGCAAGATAAAAAGGGAGGTGTGACAAGGATGGTCTGGGATTGCTGGGCTGGAACACAAGGTGAAGATGAGTTATTTATTAATGCCACATTGGATGTATTTATGAAGACACAATTGTCAAAGTCTACTAAATGTTAGGTTGTTGACTATGCCTTCATTCTTCTAAAGAACTTTAATTATGCAATGCTACACACAAAAGAGCTATAACATTATTCACGGACAAAAGGCAGTGAAGAATAATTTCAAAAAATAAGCATTCAATTCAACAAATATTGATGGGCTGTTAGGATTTTTCTTAATTTGTTTGTTTATAATAATTTTATATTTTTATCTACATGTATATATTTATAATATGTAAATACATAAATATTTAATATATATTTAACATATAATTTATATCTTTATAATATGTCATAAATTTAAGTACATAATGTAAAATGTATATAACATAATGACTATGTAATAAATAATAAGGCTGGGTCTGCTTTATTTGGCACCCACTGTATTCCGGGTTATGCTGTAGCCTTCTTGGAGATAGAAGTAACAGATGAGACCCCTGCCTTTATGAGACTTACATTTCAGGGGGATTAAGGCAACCAATAAATGTAATGTAAAAACAAAATAATAAAATGCTTAAGAGGCTTGGGGAGGTATTGAAGCATTAATTACAATAAGAAGTAGAGGGTTTGTGTTTCCTGGTGCTAGCTTTCCCTCCAAAACCAGCCTAAACATTATAAACTTCAAGAACACTGGGGTGGCTGGGTGGCTCAGTCGGTCGAGCATCAGACTTCACCTCAGGTCATGCATGATTTCACTGTTTGTGGATTCAAACCCCGCACTGACAGCTCGGAGCCTGGAGCCTGCTTCAGATTCTATATCCAACCCCCCCGCCCCTCCCTGACTTGCACTCTGTCTCTCCTCTCTCAAAAATAAATAAACATAAAAGAAAGTTTTTTAAATAAAAATACTGTGTGTGAGATAAAGTAATTTTTATAGTTTTCATAATAAATACTTTTTTCTGTATTTATCATGTAAAATGTAAACTGGAATATCAGTATTAAAGGTTAATTTTTTAAAGAGAGGCAGTAAATTGCCATGTTGGTGAAGAGCAAAGGTTCTAGAAACAAACCACCTGGGCTCATATCTCATAGCTGAGTGGCCTTGGGCAAGTTAATTAACCTCTCCACATCTCAGGCCCCTTATCTGTAAATAATAACAATAATAATACCCACCTCAAGGAGCTTCTCTAGTATTAAATGATTTAATACATGTCAATCATTTAGAACAATACCAAGTGTATAACAAGCACTCAGTAAAACCATTATTACCAAAAATTTTTTTTGGACAGGCCAGTTATTGAAATAAGTTCAAGTCTCAAAAATATTCATGAAAAAAATGTTTTGGAGGACTTTCTCTTGATTCACAGTATATACTATGAGTGGCCATTGCATTAAAAAAATAAAGGAAAGGGGCACCTGGGTGGCTCAGTCGGTTAAGCACCCGACTTCTGCTCAGGTCATGATCTTGTGGTCCGTGAGTTCTAGCCCCGAGTTGGGCTCTGTGCTGACAGCTCAGAGCCTGGAGCCTGTTTCAGATTCTGTGTCTCCCTCTCTCTGACCCTCCCCTGTTCATGCTCTGTCTCTCCCTGTCTCAAAAATAAATAAATGTCAAAAGAAAAAAATTTTTTTAAATAAAAATAAAGAAAAAAAATAAAACCTCTCAGAAGTAAAAATGAGACCTTTGGTCCCAGCAGAGATTTAGAGGCTAGTTGACCCAGAGTTTGGGGGTTCTGCCGGCTCTCCTGGTCAGAGGAGTAAAATCATTCATCTTTATGGTAACGGGAAAGCAAACTATTTCCTACTTTCATCAATGGTGCATCTTTTCCAATGGATTTAAACTAGCCCTCTGCAATTAGCAGTTGTCTCTCTAGTGGTTTCAAAGCTACTTGATCTTCCTATAGCACTTTATTTCTGTACATTATTCATACATATGTTGAGAAGCCAGCATAATAATGTGATTGCTCCATTAAGCTTTCAGTTAGTCAACTTTATGCATTCAAGTCAGTAATTAGTTCTTTCTCTTCCTGGGAGAGCTGGAAAGGCTTCATAGAGGAAATGATATTTGAGTTGGATCATGAGAGAGAGAGAGGATATAGGAGTATATTTTGTAGAGAAGGGCAGAGCACACAAGTTCAGGAAGTGCTGATAAGTTTGGGGTATAACATCTACAAGGTTTAAAATCATATTTCACTCAGAAATGAACAATATTAGTATAATGGGTCATCTTTTGCTGGCTGTTGCTAATATAACTTTTCTTCTCTGTTACCACGGCCCCCCTCCATTTTTTGTTCTTTCCTCACAGAACACTGCCTTTCTTCTTTCAAATGTAAAACATATCTTCCGTGCTTATAAATATGTGTGAATGTCCATTTGTACATGTCTGTATTGGGGGAGGGGGGAAAAAGCATGTAAAAGAATCTAATCCTTTTGAAACAAATTTTGTGTCCTCAATAGAGAGAGGGAAGTAAAGAGTGACCTGTGAGATTCTGGACACAAAGATGGCCCACAGCTGAAGGCAACAAAGCATGGCAGAAAGCTCCCAGCCCCCACTATGAAGACCTCAGTACCAACTGGTGCCCAGTCTAGTTCCCAAGGCCTCCAACCACTCCAAATAAACAGAGCATCTCAGTAAAAAGTGGGGTGTTTGTTGTGCAGATGTAGCTCAAGGCTATTTCCTGGCTCTCTCTTCCACTCACACTGCCACCATGAAGCTCCCCCTATACAGAAAGTCTGGGGAAAACAACCTGGGATGTACCTGGCATAAACAGAACTTCACTGTTCTCCAAGGACCACATTAGCAGTGAGGCTTCTCCAAGTGGTTTCACATGAGTGAGCACTAGGGCCAGATGCTAAGTGTGACCACAGCTGGCAAAATAGACTGCATGGTGTGAACACTTAGTGATGCATCATGTTGGAAACTTCTAGAAATAAATGGGGGGGGGGCACTTTTGCACATTTTCAAATATAATGGGTAGTGAAGAACTTGTACTAAAAGTGGGAAGGGTGTGCAATTTTCCAACCTTGACTCATCATATCTGTATGGTCTGCCATATGCTAGGCACTATTCTAAGCATGGGCAATATAGCAACAAAGGAAATATTCCTGTCTTCATGAAGTTTACACTGGAGCAGATAATAGACATAATAAATAAGTAAATTATAAGACATGTGAGAAGAGAATTGTTAGTATAAGAAAATAATAAAGCAGATGAAGGGAATGAGAATTATAAGGGTGGGCATTGCAGTTTTAAATGATAGCCAGGTGACATGTGAGCAAAGACTTGAAGAAAGTGGGGGATTGGGCCCTGCCAATAACTGAAGAAAGGGCATGTGGGGCATAAGGACCAGCCAGAACGAAGCCTCTGAGATGGGATGTGTCCAGTGTGTTTGAAGAAAAGCCAGGAGACCAGTGTGGCTGGAGAAGCATGAGTGGGAGTGAGGGTGGGTCCTACTACTCTTGTGCTCACATTATTGATATAACCTTTAATATTTTGAGTTATTTGAATATTTTATAACATTTGCTTTGATGGAATATAGACAATATAATCAATACAGTTCACTCACCCAGGCATAAATTGCAATACTTTCAATAAGCTGCAAATAGAGAATGAGGATGCCACTGTCACCCCCTTCCAAATTATGGACCTGCCATTCTTCCCTCAGGATATATCACATGTTATTTGTATTCTGTGATTGTCTGACATCACATTGAGCGTGAGCATTGGTATCAGTTCATAAAATGATATTAATAACAATTTCTTTTTTTTATTAGAATAAAATGTAAGTAATAACACAGGTTCAAATATGTTCTTCCAGTCTGCCCATACCCTTGGCCCACCCTGATGATCTGGGGTGTCCTGTGGTAGCTCTCTTAGAGAAGCAGAGGCTAATGGTCCCCAGCTCAGGCTGGAGCGTGAGCCCTGGGAAATCCCTTCTGGGCTCCAATAAAGGACTTGTCCATGAATTACAGAGGATAGGGGCCAGAAAAGTGACACAACAGGCAATATCCAAGAAGGAAATTAAAACACAAAATAGGACAATGTGTCTAAAGAGGCTGCCAGTCCAAAGGGAGAAAGGTTGAGCATGGAAAAATCCAGAAAGAGATTAAAAAAACAAAAAAACCAGGAACTATGAAAATAGTTTATTGTTTGCTGTGCATTTCAAAAAATATCTAATCCCTGAGAGATTTAGAGTTTAATGTTTATGCCAAAAAGAAAAGACTTAGAAGAACTCTTGATCAATTGGAGCCAGTTTTCTCCTTCACCACTCATCCCCACTCCCACTCCCAGATGAGGTGACTAACACATGCCTGTTTGCCCCAAACTTTCCCAGTTTGGGCAATGAAAATGCCACATCTCCAGAACCTTCTTGATTTCAGGAAAACCAGGTTACTTGGTCACCCTACTCTCAGATTACAAAAATGGTTCACGGACTTGGAATAGGGGGAGTATCAGAAAGGAAGCAAAAGAATTTGATGCTGATGTGGGTCTTAAGAACTAGTCTTCACAAAGGAAGAATAATGGAAATCTAAAACAAATTTGGGAAATCCAAGAGGAAAAGGGAGTTATGCCTTCACTGTGAGGTCAAACTTAAAGAAGTGATAAGATGCTTTGGTAATGCAAGGCAACATGGTGCAGAACAGTAACAGAAATGGGATTGTGGCAAGTCTAGGCTGAAAGAACCCGAGACCACCTGAAACAGTTGCCTACTTTCTGCATGACACAGGAGGAATGGTCTTTGTTTTCTGCATGCCCAAGAGGTGCGTGAAGATTCAGATCTAAGAAGCCTTGAAATTGAATGTTAGGAGGACATGACATACCTTCTATGAACCAGATGGGGAGGGGTGCCTTATCAACATAAATGGATAATCAAGAAGCAGCTGGGTAGGTAAGGGATGGCCCAGGACCACCTAAGCTCCTTCCCCTCACCTCCAGACTTTGACACCCCAAAGCTCCCAGAATTTAGATGCCATCCTGTATGAAGACAGCACAGTAGGAGGAGGGCATATGTGTGACTGAGACAACTTTGAGTTCACTTGAGATTTCTTTCCCCATCACCTAGCATAAAGGGACTCAAAATACAAATTCAATTCAATTATAGAAAAATAAACTTATATTTCCTACACACCTGAGTCTGTGTCCTGAAATTTATAATTTTTCTTTCTCTAAAATATATATGTGCATGCTTATATGATCTCCTACTCTTTCCTTTGGATAAGACTTCTGAAAATGATGTGATTATGTTACCTTATATTACGGCAGAAGGAATTTTAAAGATGTGATAATGACCTCGAGTCAGTTGATTTAGTTAATCAAAAGAATTAATTTTTAGTTAATCCTGGGTGTACCTGACCTAATCAGTTGAGCCATTTAAAGATGTCAGAGCTATTCAATTTAGAAAGAGGGAGATTCTCTTGCTGCCCCTCAGGAGAAAAATCCTATGATGTAGAGAGTGGCAGAAAGCAGAGAATGACAGGCAGCCTCTAGGAACTGAAACAGACCCAACTTATAAAGAAGAGACCTCAATTCTACACCCACAAGTTCCTGCCAACAACTTGGGAAACTGGAGGAGAACTATGAGCATGAGATGAGCTCTCAGTCCCAGTTGACAGTTTGCTTTAACCTTTGTGAGATCCTGATCGGAGAACCTAGCTATGCTATGCCAAAACTCCTGAACTTATGCAACTGTGAGATAGTAAATGGATGTTGCATTAAAAATAATAATAATAATAAAATATATGCATACACATATCTGTAAGGATATACACCAAATGATAAGCAATAGTGAACTTTGGAGAGGGAAGCTGGTTGATTTCGGGGGCAATATAATTTTTTACCCTTTATGGTGCTGAATGTTTGCATTTTTACTAAGATAAATTTATCGCTGTATAATTAAAAATAAATGAAAGAAAATATGAGTTTTTCCTGTAAGTAAGGATGGCATATGCATATTTTACTACTGTTGTGCTGCTTATGGACAGATTAGTGAAAAATAGAGAAAGCAGCTACAGAAGATTCATTCTGAGAAAAGAGGGAAACCCAGTGAGAAGCAATGATTAGAATGTGACATGGACTTTAGAAGTAGAGAAAAGCTGAATTTTTGTGGTACTGGGTTTTGGGGAAAGTAGGCTGATAGACTAAAAAGAAAATATAAACAACTTTTATAGTAGAGAAAAGAATGAGGTTTGAAAAGCAGAGAATGCTATAACTCAAAACCAACATTCACTGGCCTTCTATCAACCTCATTCTCAGCAATCTCAGGGCAGCACTGGACCATCCCTCCTCCCTGAGCTCCTCCTCTGCTGGCTTGCAGTCTGTCTCACCCTTTTCTCTCTCTGGCCTCTCTCCTGTGGCAGCTTCCAATCAACCCCCATGGGTTTAATTAGCACTTTAAAGCAGATGATTCCCAAGGTGGTATCTCCAGAGGTGACCTCTCTCCTGGGTCACATTCCTCATATCAAATTCTCTGCTAACATAGCATCCCATCCTAATATATAAAAAACAGAATCCATAATTCCCCTCATCCTCCTGTTTCCATTCCTGTTAGTTATACTACAATCATTCCCCAGCCATGTCATTTTGGGTGGATCTCTTCCCCTCTTCATCTCTTTCCCCCTTCATACAATCAGTTGTTCAGCTCTGCTGATTTTCCTTTGTGTGTTTCCCTCTTCTCTCCATTTAAGGTGGGTTGTAATGGAGCCCTACACTACTGTAATAGAAGCAGTCTTCCAAACTCTGGTAGTTCCTTCTCCAGAGACAACTATAAAGCATTTCACATGATTCCAGAATCTCCTAGAAGCAAATTCATTCAACAAAAATAGCATCTGCCCAAGCACCAGGTAGGCACTAATCTAGGCCAACATGAAGTAGGAGTAATTAAGACAATATTCCTACTCTCCTACAGCTTACATTCTAGTGGCGATAGACAATAAAAAATTCTAGACAACAGACAATGAATAAGTGATCAAATAATTAAATAAGACTTAAGAACAGAGGTGTTAGGAAAGAACAATAAATTTTTTTGGATAATGCATTGGGAGTGCAATTGACAACTTTCCATAGAGTGATAAAGACACTTCTCTGAAGAGACTACCCTTGGCTGAGACCAAACTGGGCTGAGACTTGCCTCTCAGGGCAAAATATTTCAGGAAGAAGAGCTAGAAAGTGGGAGAGGAGTAAGCAGAGCCTAGCTCACAGA
Source organism: Panthera uncia (assembly GCF_023721935.1). Lineage (NCBI taxonomy): Eukaryota > Metazoa > Chordata > Mammalia > Carnivora > Felidae > Panthera > Panthera uncia. The sequence goes on from NC_064809.1 coordinate 70,833,613, forward strand.
GAGCCTTGTGGGAGCTGGATTTTATTAATATGAGGGAAATCCATTCAAGAGTTTTAAGCAGTTGACTTATCTGATTCAATTTAATTTCTTAACAGATTACTCTAGCAACTACAAGAATGACTTGTAGGACCTGGACTATGGGGAGATGAAAGAAAAGAGAAATGTAAGAGCTTCCGAAGTTGTCCAAGTGAGAGATAATGGTGGTTTAGGCCAGGGAAGCACCAGCAAAAATGAGTGGTTTGGATGTGGATCCAAGAGGAATCTGATCATGGATTTACTGTGAGGTATGGAGGAAATCAGGGATGCCTCCAAGGTTTTGGCTTGAACAACTATGTGATGAAGGTCTATTAACTAAGATGATGAATATTGGATGAAAGTAGGTTTGGAGGGCAAGGACAGGGACATGTAAAGTTTGAGATGCCTACAGGCATCTGTGGTACAATGATATTTAAACATGCTTTCTTGTATAATTTCTAACTTTTTATTTTTGAAAAATTCCAAATATATACAAAATAAGAGAGAATAATATAGTAGATTCCCATATATCCACCATCAAGCTTCAACAACTACCAATATTTGGCAAATCATGTTTCATCTCTCTCCCACATATCTCTCTTGCCCCACCTACCTCCTCACTCTACTGGTGTATTTCAAAGTAATTTCCAGATATTATAGTATTTTATCTGTAAATGGTGTATATCGAATAAATGAACATTTATAACATATCCATAAAACCATTATCAAACCTAATGAAATTACTATTAATTTCTTCATTATATCATCTAGTCAGTCATTATTCAAATTTTCCCAATTGCTGGAATAGAATAGACATCCCAATAATAAACTCTTGCATATATGGTCAAATAATTTTCGAGAGGGGTACAAACACCAACCAATGGGACAATGATGGTCTTTTCAGCAAATGGTGCTGAAAAAATTGGATATCCACATGCAAAAGAATAAGGTTGGTACCTGACTTAATACCATATACAAAAATTAACTAAAAGTAGATCAAAGACCTAAACTTTAGAGCTAAAACTACAAAGGTCTTAGAAGAAAACATAGAGGAAAAGGTTTATGACATTGAATTTGGCAATGATTTGTTGGATATGACAAGAAAAGAAAAATAAATCAATTGGACTTTATCAAAATTGAAAACTTTTGTATATCAAAAGACTGTAGAGTGAAAAGGCAACTCACAGAATGGGAGAAAACATTTGCAAATCATGTATCTAATAAGATGTTAATATCCATAATACATCAATAACTCCTTCCACTCAACAAAAATAATCTAATTAAAAAATGGACAAAGGAGTTAAAAAGACATTTCTCTAAAGAATATACACAAATAACCAATAAGCACAAAGATGCCCAACATCACTAATCGTTGAAAAATGCAAATCAAAACCACAAGGAGATACCGTATCATGCCATTAGGATGGCTATTATCAAAAACTCAGAAATAACAAGTGTTGGTGAGGATATGGAGAAGTTGGAACCCTTGTGCATTGCTGGTGAGAATGTAAAACGGTACAGCCATTGCAGAAAACAGTATAGCAATTTCTCCAAAAATTAAAACTAGGATTGCCATATGATTTAGTAATTTCAGTTGTGGGTTTATATCCAAAAGAAGTGAAAGCAGAAACAGATATTTGTACACTCATTTTCATAGCAGCATTATTCACAATGGCCAAAGGCTGGAAACACAAATATCCATAGGTGGATAGTGGATAAACAAAATGTAGATTTCAAGCCTTACAAGGGAAGGAAGTTCTGACACATGCTACAATATGGAGAAACCTTGAAGACATTATGCTAAGTAAAATAGGCTAGTCACAAAAAGACAAATACTGTTGATTCCACTTATAGGAGTCAAATTCTTAGAGACAGAAAGTAGAATAGTAGTTGCCAGGGACTTGGGGGGAGGAGGATGGGAAGTCACTTGGGTACCAAGTTTCACTTTGGGAAGATGAAAAAGTTTGTCGATAGATGGTGGTGATGGTTGCACAACAATATGACTGTGCTTCTTGCCACTGTACACGTAAAAATTGTGAAAATGGTAATATAATTGACTAATATAACATTAGTTTCAGGTGTACAACATAATTTGATACTTGTATACATTGCAAAATGATCACCATAATAGTATAGTTAACATCTGTCACTTCAGTTACAAAAATTTTTCTTGTGATGGGAACTTTTAAGATCCACTCCGTTAGCAACTTCCAAATATACAATACAGTATTAACAATAATCTCATGCTGTACATTACATCCCCATGACTTATTTATTTCACAAGTGGAGGTTTATGCCTTTTGACCTCCTTCACCCATTTCTCTCACTCCCACCCCCATTGCTGCCACTGACAACCACCAATCTGTTCTCCATATCTATTAGCCTGATTTTTTTGGTTGCTTTGGGTTTTTTAGGATTCCACATAAAAGTGAGATCATACAGTATTTTTCTCAGACTTACTTCACTTTGAATAGAGATCTTTAGTCCACATGTTGCATTTGATTGGTCTTGAAAGTCTCTATTAACTGAAAACAATTCCCTCTCACCTACCCCCTTTTTTTTACCTTTTATTATTAAAGAGACCAAGTTGTTTGATTTGTAAATTTCCTGCATTCTGGATTAGCTGATTGCATTTCTTTTTTTTTTTTTAAGTTTATTTTTAGAGAGAGACAAAGTGAGTGGGGGATGGGCAGAGAGAGAGGGAGCTAGAGAATCCCAAGCAGGCTGCGTGCTGTTAGCACAGAGCCCCACGCAGGCTCACATCCACAAACTGTGAGATCATGACCTGAGCCAAAACCAAGAGTCAGACATTTACCCAATTGAGCCACCCAGGCACCCTGGCTGATTGTATTCTTATGTTCTTCTATCTCCTGTAGCCTGGTAGCTAGATGTGAGGGTTTGATTAGATTCAGGTTCAGCTTTTTGGCAATGATACTTCCTAGGTGATGGTGTGTGCTTTCTATTGCATCACATCAGGAAGGAACTGATGTCTGATTGGCGTTCTTTTTCTGAAGTTAAGATTGAGTGCATTCACATGTTGTCAGCCTGATCCATCCATTATAAGATTCTCCATCAACCTTTCACTCAATAATTCTAGCAGCCATTGATGATCATTGATAACCTATAGTCATTATTTCATTATGGGAAACAAAATGGTGATTTTATTTCTCCCATTCTCTCAGAACTCAGTAGTTTGAATTCTTCGATAAAGACAACTTTTTTCATCAAAAGTATTTGGAAACTCCAAGATAGTTTGCCCAAGAAGTCAGGAAAAATGCTTGATTCTTTCCTTTTCAGAATAATGTGTTGATGCCTAGCAACTTTCAAAGATTACCAATTAGTTTGTTTTGTTTTAAACATGGGTTGTTAATATGATTTTTTTCAGCTTTGTACTTACTCTTTTTGATGTTCAAATGATTCCATTTGTGGCCAGTAGGCATCCCTTCAAGTTGGCTCCCGAGTTCTTAAAAGCCCGGTAGTCGATATTAGTTTCTTTGCTTTCTGATACCACACAATGTTCCAGGTTTATCTTGTGTATTTCCTGCATCAGACCTAGAATCTTCAATTTCTCCCAGGAGCCTCAGGAAACAATATTTAGAGACCACAATCTGGAAGGCAGGGATACTAGTTGCTACTGAGTTATTATTTCTAGACCTTTTTAAAGTACAGAGCTAGAAAATCAATTTTATTGTTTTTGGTTTTTTGTTCTTAAAAGAAAAATATACATGAGTATAGATCTTTCCAAAATACAGGTTTTAATTTAACTTCTCTAATTTTATGTATGTATTTCTTTTATGCTGAATATCTTAGTTCCTGACATAATACTGTTATTTATTTATTCTAGCCTATTACATACATATTATGTTTTCAAAGCACCAATATTATTACTAACAATATTACTAAGTACAATTTAAAATTCTTTTGCAGTTCTCTTTGTCCTTAGGATATATTTCACTAAGAATGCATTTAAAAAAAATTTTTTTAAGGCTGCCTGGTTGGCTCAGTCGGCAAAGCGTCTGACTTCGGCTCAGGTCATGATCTCCTGGTTTGCGAGTTTGAGCCCTGGGTGGGGCTCTGTGCTGACAGCTCAGAGCCTAGAGCCTACTTTGGATTCTGTGTCTCCCCCTCTCTCTGCCCCTCCCATGCTCATGCTCTGTCTCTATCTCTCAATAATAAATGTTAAAACTTTTTTTTTAATTTTTTAATGTTTATTTTTGAGAGAAAGAGACACAGAGTGCAAGTGGGGGAGGGGCTGAGAGCTAGGGAGACACAGAATCCAAAAGCCTGCTCCAGGCTCTGAGCTGTCAGCCCAGAGCCCGACCCGAGACTGGAACTCACGAACTGCAAATCATGACCTGAGCAGAAGTCAGGCACCCCGAGAATGCATTTTTAAATTACATGTGTCTTAAAGTGACATGAAATAAGACACAAATCCACAAATTTGAAATATATTTATTTTGCTTCATTATTTTTCAATTTTATGGATTTGCCTTCTTTGTTGTTTTCATTTTTGTCTGATTTGTTTTAATATAGGGTAAAAACATTTACATGGTCCCAAGGCCAAATTATCAAACTATATTTAATATTTATTTTTGGGAGACAGAGAGACAGAGTGCAAGCAGGGGAGGTGCAGAGAGAGAGAGAGAGAGACACAGAATCTGAAGCAGCCTCCAGGCTCCGAGCTGCCAGCACAGAGCCGAACTTGGGGCCCAAACCCACAAAGCGCGAGATCATGACCTGGGCCAAAGTTGGACCCTTAACCAACTGAGCCACCCAGGTGCTCCTATCAAACTATATTTAAATAAGTCTAGCAATCACTTTTATCCCCATCACCCTGTTACCTACCTCCCTCCTCCTCAGACAACCATTTACAGTAGTTTATCCTTCTAATATTTTATTAATATATGAAAATATATTTATATTCCCCCCTTCTTAGATAAAAGGTAGCATATTATAGACACAGTTCCATCCTTTACTTTTTTCGACCTAAAAATGTCCATAGGAGGGTATAATCTTCATGCCTTTTAACTACTTCCTGGTCCTCCTTTGTGTGAAGGGACAATTGAGCTGTTTTCTATTTTGCTATTACACATTAGTACTATTATGAATTGCCTTGTACATGTCAGCCATACTTTTCCCAGTGAATCTTTAGGAAAGACACTTTGAAGTAGGATTGCAGGGTCAAGCAGCAATTCTTATGCAATATTGCCAGTTATGGCCAAGTTCCCTCCACCAAGGCTGTATTCCCATCAGCCAATGAGGAGTACCTATATCCCCACAGTCTTGTCAACAGAATGTAATTCTTACACTCGTTAATGTTTGCCAGTCTCATAGATGAGAGATGGTGTTTTAATGTACTTTTCACTTTCAACTTTTCTTCAACTTTCATTCAAAAATGAGCATCTTTTTGTATCTTTAAATGCTGTCTGCATTTCTTTTCTTGTGAACTGTGCATATGGATTTCTTGTCAAGTTTTAGAAGGTTGCTTTTCTTCTCAATTTGTAGAACTTCTTTAAATATTAGATATATTAACTCTTTGTGAGAGAAGTGGTAAATCTTTCCCCTGATGTCACTTGTATTTTTACTTTGCTCTTAGTGGCTTTTTCCATGCAAAATTTTTAAAAATATAGCCAAATTATCAAACTTTTCTTTTAATTTGGGAAGTGTTCATTGACATGTTATGAAGGATTCACCCATGTTTTCTTCTAGTATTTACACAATTTCATCTTTTACATTCGGATCTCTTACCTATTTAGAATTTACATCAGCATACAATATGCAGATGAATCCATTTTTATCTTTTTCATGTAACTTTCCACTGGTGCCAATATTGCTTTTTTGAAGTCTTTCTCCACTGATTTCAGATGCTGCCTTTATCATGGTCTAAATTTCCATGTGCAATTAGGTTTATTTCTGGATTTTTTTATTTGGTTCCATTAGCTTATCTGTTTACTCACTTGCCAATATAACTTTCTTCTAAATATAGAGAAGTGATCTGTTTTAACATCTGGTTTAAGATCTAGCCCCCCTTCATTGGGCTAGATTTTAAGGTTTTCCTTTAAGGTTTTCCGGTCTATTTATGTTTAATTGCTTTTACAAATGACATATAAAATCAATTTGTTCTTTAGCTTCAAGGAAAAAAATATGTATATTATCAGAAGAGATTTTGATATTGAGCCTTCCTATCCAAACTTACTGTATGGCTTACTATTTACATCTACTTTTGTGTCAGTCAGGTATATTTTTTAAATTCTTCATATATGTTTATTAGAGTTATGCCTAGGTCTTTTTGTTATTTTTGTTACAATTATAAAAGCAGTCTTTACCTTCCAACCAGTTATTTTTATATATGAAAGCTACTGAGTTCTACATATTGGTTTTATAACCTGGTACTTTCCTAACTTCTCCTAAGTGTTTTGTTAGATTTTTTTTTTCAAATGATTTTTTTTCAGTTTTTCAGATATATAATATTACCTGTAGAGGTGATTTTACCTCTTCCTAATTCATATGGCTCTCTGTATTGGCACTAGATGACAATTTCAAAATGGTTTTAAATAGTAATAATGATATTGGCCATTCTTGTCTTATTCCTGACTTTGGCAGGTGTTTTCTCATTAAGTATGATTCTGGCTTTGGGGATCTGATACACATAATTTCTGGTGCATTTTTAATTCCTAGCAAATCTATCACTAGCTCTTTATTGTAGCTGAGATGATACTCCAGGAACACCAAGCAGAAATCACCAAGAATGGTTGCTTTTCAAATGTTAATGTACATACAAACTACCAGGGGAGGCTGTTCAAGTGCAGATTTTGATTCAGCAGGTAGGATGGAGGCTGAGATTCAGTATTTTTAACAAGTTCTTGGGGTAGGCTGAGATGTTGCTGCTCAAAGTGATCTAAAACAAAGAAATCATTTTCTAGCTTTGACTTTCAAAATAAACCTTAAAATAATTCAAAGTCGAAGAAATAATGAAAATTCTCGTTTTCAATCTTAAGAGCTAGGCACTTGAGGGAGAATAGGTACCAGTTGGTTGGTTTTAGGAAATCTCCCATAGCTGATCTTTTTTTTTTTTTTTTTTTTTTTTTTTCCATAGCTGATCTTTTAACTCTCTGTGGACCAAGTCTGAAGGACTAGAACAGAGGTTTTCTCATAAGCCACAGAGCAGGAAGACACAGGATATGACAAAAGGGTAGCTTCCTGCCACACAGGAAGAGGAAGAAAGTCCTTTCTGCTGCTGTGGGGAGGAATCTAAGGAGACAGAGTTGAGACATGTAAGCTCCTGCAGCCCCAGCTAGGAAACATCCTTGGCCAGGGCACAGGGGATAGAAGAGCACAGACAGCTCAAGAGAGAAGCCCAGAAAAAGGAGGCAATGGAGAAGCAGCTGCAGCTCATTAGTGTCTTACACTAAGCCCCACAGGCACAAAGGCCAAGATCTAAAGCCCCGACAGAACGAGACCTTTCAGCAGAGACTAGACGGGCTCAAACACTCCTTTCCTAGCACCAGAATAAGAATTTTTTTGTTGGTCCTGGGTCTGAATTTAATAGGGGAAAAAAAACAACATTAAGTGAATCTCAAACAGAGCAAGTCAATGTATTTATCCATCTACCACCTACTCTGCAAATTGAGTACCTATTACATGTCAGTTGTTAGGGACAAAATAAGACCACTCCTGCCTTCACAGACCTTAAAGTCAATCACCTCTATCAACAATGGTACTTTACACAAGGATATATATCTGAAAAATCTACATGCACATATTCCTACCTGCTTCAGGTGATCTGATTTGATGGGTCTGGGAAGGACCCAGGAAAACATATTTTCAAAGCATCCATGTATTTCTGATTCTCAATTCTAGTTAAGATTATTTTTCAGCACTTACAGCACTAGAGTATTTAACTTCCCCCACTAAACAATTAAAACTACAAATTTAAAGTGATGAGCACATGGTAGAATATCTTATATTCTTTTTGAGTTCTAAAAAAATATTTCTGGAATACATGAAAATTGTTTTTTTAGGCGACTTCTTAAATTAGTCATACTTTATTTTGAGTTATGTTCTAATTCATGGGACAAAGCTTCACAATCTCTTAAATTATAACCTTTCTTAATATGTACAAATTAAGACTCAAATATAGGCTATTTTTTATTAGCACTCTTTCTTATAATAATGTAAGCCAATTAGTATTTGCATATTTAGGAATGTTGTGAAAAGGAACTTTCAAGGTTGAAATAGTAATTCTGTGAAAAAAGTTATATATATTTTTATATTTGTGGTGTGAATGTGTGTGTATATATAATTGCCCTACATTTTTAAATTCTAAATCCTGATGTATATTGATGCCTAGAAAATAAAACTATTTACAACATGTTCTTATATATAAAAATACACATTCTTCCACTGAGACATTCCTTTAATCCTTACTTCCTCCTGGAATCTTCTCCAAGCTCCACCTTACCACCCCCCCCCCCCCACACACACACCCCAAGCTTTGTGTTCAACAATGGTTGAAATTCCATTATGTTACTTTGGCATAATTGCCTGAACAATTCTGAAAGGAAAACTTTATCACAGAGACCTAAGCGAAGTCTGATATTTTCAAGATCTTGCTCAAATGTCATTTCCCTATCAGTTACCATATCCTGTTATAGTTCTTGCCACATTACATTGTGACTTACCAGTTTGAGAGTTTATGTCAACAGGACTGTAGGAAGAGGTCCTTGATCTTACTTAAGTCTGACACATCAATAAATCAATAAATGCTTAACAAATAAATGAATGATTAAAACCGCACTTCCCATCTTCCTTTAGGGCTGTAATTTAACCACCAGCATTTAGACAGCCTTCACCTTTTGTTTTACAACCAAACTCCTTTCTATAGGCTTAGGTCTCCTCCTTCCCCTATGAGCTGCTTCTTTATCCCAGAGGCATAGAATCCACTGGACTCAGCAGTGAAAAGGATCGCAGTGGGAAGAAGCCTCTCTGCACTCCAGGATCTGCTCTCAGGAAACCAATGAAACCACAGATCTGAAAGCTGGTTAGTGTATCTATGCTATCAAAAACAAACAAACAAACAAACAAAAACCAACAACAACAACAGAATTAAATGGAAGCTTTTAAAAAGTACTTGTATCAAGTGCCTTTACAATAACCCTACACCTCTACACTTATCCATTAAGCCAACCCTAAACTGTCTTCCCTGGTCAGGCCAAATGGCTTTTCTTCAAGTTACCATCTTAGAATCCAGAGGTTAACAACTTTTCTGAGGTATCTTCAACTGTTCTTTATCTGAAATGCTTGAGGAAGGAACAATGGAGTTAGATATACCGAATAAAGTTAAGACATAAGTGCTGGAGAAATAGAAGAAGAAGCTAAATAGCCCTGCCCAGGTTTTGTATAAGCAAATCTTTTCCACAGTTTTGAATAGATATCCAAATGGGCAGACTCCTTTGGCTCCAAATCCTAGATAATTTGACTATTCTAAAAGGGAATCAAAAAGATGATGTAGGTGCGGAAATATGGTCAAAGAATTCTAAGCAATCCTAGAGGTATTAGGGCTCAAAGACTAAATTCAGAAAAATAAATTAAGGCATGAAAGCACAGGTAAGCCATCAGGTCCTCTCAACTCTGCACTAAAATCTGGAAATGCAGAGTCAGTAAGAATGACAACAGAAAAGAAAGCTAAGTTCTATGCCTAAGGCATGAGCTTGACTTTGCTGGAATTTGGCATCCATGGACCCTCAGGTATTTATCCTGGTAGAAAGAGACTAGGAGGTGACTACAGGTTAGTCATTATCTATTCCAGTGCTAGCATCACCAAATGTCCTCCCCAAACATAAGCAATTTAAGTCACGTAACAAGGCTTCTGGGGGGTCATGGGTAGAGAAGGTATAGTAGAAGCTATGATAGTAACAGATTACATATAACATATACCACACAAATACACTTCATTTTTTGGCATTTGGTAATGTTTACATTTTTTGTGACATATTTGATATGGAAAGATCTTCAGAGTATAGAAATATTCCTAGACACAAATCTATTTCCATTTTGCATTTTTATATTGACTAACATTCTAGGGAAAAACTATACAAAAATAACTACAGAATATCCCTCCATGCCCATGCTTTGAGAAAAATCTTTTTTTATTTATTTATATTATTTTTAATATTTATTTATTATTTATTTTTAAGAGAAAGAAAGAGAGAGAGAACAGGGGAGGGGCAGAGATAGAGAGAGAATCCCAAGCAGGCTCTGAGCTGTCAGCATAAAGCCTGATTCAGGGCTTGAACTCTCAAATTGTGAGATCATGACCTGAGCCAAAATCAAGAGTTGGACGCTTAACCAACTGAGCCCACCCAGGCATCCCGTTACTTATTTACTTTGAGAGAGAGAACACAAGAGGGGAAGAGACGGTGGGGGAGAGAGAGAGAGAGAGAATCCCAAGCAGACTCCATGCTCTCAGTGCAGAGCCTGATGCAGAGCTTGAACTTTTGAGCTGTGAGATCATGACCTGAGCCAAAATCAAGTCAGATGTTTAACTGACTGAGCCACCCAGGCACCCCTGGGGAAAGTTTTACAGATGAATTTATCCAATAAAAATTTCTGAGATACAAGAGTAGTATGATGTTAGCTGGTATGAAAAGGACATGGAAAATATCAGAAGAGAGAGGGAAAGAATTCAATAAGGCAAACTCATTGGGCCATGGAACGAAAACAGGATTTGAAGTCAAAAGATTTGGGAACAAATCCCAGTTCTGCCACTTGCTAGTATCATCTGGGAGAAAATAGGATAACGATACTACATTATAAAATTTTGTGAGAATTAAATAAGATGCTGTGTACAGGAGTGACATCTGCAAGATGGCACCATAGAAGTTTCCAGCCCTCACGCCTTCACAAAAACACCAATTTGAAAATCATCAAAAGATAAGAGTACCTTAACAAGAGCTCCATAATCCAGGTGACAGATGACAGCTCCTGGGTAGAGTATGGAAATGAGAAAAGATGAATTGAAGAGGTTAAGAAGGATAGTTTCATTTTACTTGCATCACCTTTCCCCCAAGGCCATGCAGTAGAGTGCTGAGAGAGATCCCCTCTGCTTGAGAGCTCTCTCACGGGACAAAGAGTGAAAAGAGTGCCTGATTTTACCATGTAACCTGGTACCAGGTCCACTCCAGTGAAACCAAGCACCAAGACAGCCCCTGTAGACCTAGGCTCCAGGCCCATACCAGTGGACTCCAGTGTGTGACTTGTCCCTGTGTACCTGGGCTCCAGGCCTGCCCCTACAGACATGAGCTCCAGATCTACTTCAGTGGTCCCTGACACCAGGCTCTCCCCTGCAGACCCAGCTACCAGGTTGGTCCCCAGGTACCAGAACCACCTGCACATAGACTCAGGGACCAGGCCAACCCTACCTGCAGACCCTACCAACTGGTTTATCCATAATCTCTAGCCAGGCTGAAAGGTGAAGTGTTTTCCCTGAAGAAGTTAGTCTTTAAAGAGTGGAAAAGGTGACTACTTCTTCAAATATGCAGAATGAAGCTACAAGGACCATTAAAAAAAAAATCAGGGAAACATGATACCACCAAAGGAACAAAATAAAGCACCAGTAACCAGCCCTAAAGAAATGGAGATCTAAGAAATGCCTGACAAATAATTCAAGGCAATCATCTTTTAAAAGCCCAGTGAGCTACAAGGAACACAGACAACTAAATGAAATCAGATAAATAATATATGAACAAAATGGGAAGTTAAACAAGGAAATAAAAATTAAAAAGAACCAAACAAATTCTGAAGCTGAAGAACAAATAACTAAACTGAAAAAGTCAATAGAGAGCTTTAACAGTGGGAGAAAGAATCAACAAACTTTCAGTTATAAGAACAAAAACAAGAGAAGAACAAAAAGAAGAAAGAAGGAAAAAGGAGTGAATAAAGCCTACAGGACTTATGGGGCATCATCAGGCACATCAATATATGCATATGGAAGTCCCAGAAGAAGAAGAGAAAGGGCAGAAATCTTGTTTAAAGAAACAATGGCAGAAAACTACCCAAATCAGGACAGGGAAATGGACATCCAAATTCATGAAGCCCAAAAGATCCCAAATAGATTGAACCTAAAGAGATCTACACTGAGACTTATTATAACTGAATTGTCAAAAGTCAGAGACAAAGGGAATTTTTCAAGCAGCAGCAGAAAAGTGACTCATCATATACAAGTGCATCCCTATAAACCCCTTATAGCATAAGCAGATTTCTAAACCTTACAAGCTAGAAGAGAGTGAGAGGATATATTCAAAGGGCTGAAAGAAAAACACAAAAACAAAAAACTTTCCAACCAATAATAGTACACCTGGCAAAACTGTCCTTGAAAATAAGAAGAAATAAGGAAATATAATGACTTTCTGAAACAAAGAAAAACTGAGGAAGTTTGTCACCACTAGACATGGCCTACAAGATCTGCTAAAGTGTCTTCTTCAAGTTGAAATGAAAAGGACACTAAATAGCAATGTGAAATAGTACATGAAAATATAAATTTCATAGGTAAAGTCAAATATAAAGATAAATACAAAATATAGTACTAAAAGAATGTGCATTAAACACTTTAAACCATGCTATACAAGTTAAAAAACAGAAGTATTAAGAACTATAACCACAAATTATTGGCTAATGAATATAGAATATTAAAAAAGCAAAATCTGACATAAATAACAAAGTGCTTATAGAGGGGAAGAAAGGTGTCAAGTTTTTTATGCAAATGAACTTCAGCTGTTATCATTTCAAAACAGACATTTACAACATTGAGTTTTATATAAGTCTCATGATAGCCACAAAGGAAAAGCCTACAACAGATACAAAAAAAGATGAAGAGAAAAAAATCAAAGTGCATCACTATTTAACAAAATCACCAAATCTGAGGAATAAAAAAAAAAAAAAAAAATGCTACAAAACAGACAGTAAACAGCCAACAAAATGACAATAGTAACTCCTTACCTATCAGTAATTACTTTAAATGTAAATGGATTAAACTCACCAATCAAAAGACATAGATTGGTAAAATGGAAAAAAAAAAAAGACCCAACTATATACTATCTACAACAAACCCACTTTATTTTTTTTAATGTTTATTTATTTTTGACAGAGAGATAGAGCACGAGTGGAGGAAGGGCAGAGAGATGAGGGAGACACAGAATCCAAATCAGACTCCAGGCTCTGAGCTGTCAGCACAGAGCCCAATGCAGGGCTCGAACTCATGAACTGTGAGTGTGATCACAATCTGAGCTGAAGTTGGACACTTAACCAACTGAGCCACCCTAGGTGCCCCTACAAGAGACCCACTTTAGATTTAAGGACACATATAGGCTGAAAATGAAGGAATGAAAAATGATATTCTGTGCAAATGATATCCAAAAGAGAACAGGAGTGGCTGTACTTATGTTTAGAAATAATAGACTTTTATGTCAAAAACTGTTGGACGAGACAAAGAAGGCTATTACATAATGATGAAAGGGTCAATTCAACAGGAGGATATAATAATTATATATATATATATATATATATATATATATATATATGCACCACATATATGCACCCAACATTACAGCACCAAAAGTTATAAAGCAAACATTGACAGCTCTGAAATAAGAGAAATAGATAGCAATACAATAATAGGAGAATTCAGTAATCGACCTATAATAATAGACAGATTATCCAGACAGAAAACCAATAAGGAAATAGACTTGAACTACACTATATATCAAATGGATCTAAAAGGCATACATAGAACATTCTACACAATAGCAGAACACACATTCTTTTCAAGTGCTCACAGAACATTCTCCAGGATAGATAGATTGAGAAGTCACAAAACAACAACAAATTTAAGATCAAAATCATTTCAAGGAATTTTTTCAACCATAATGGAATGAAACTAGAACTTAATAACATTAGCAAATAAAAAAAGTCACAAATACATAGAAATTAAACACTTTAAAATCCATTGGATCACAGAAGAAATCAAAAAAGGAAGTTATAAAATATCATAAGACAGGAGGCCTGGATGGCTCAGTCGGTTGAGCATTCAACTCTTGATCCCAGGGACATGGGATTGAGCCCTTTGTTGGGCTCCATGCTGAGCATGTAGCCTCCTAGGGCTTCTCTCTCTCTTCCTCTGCCCCTCTCCCCTGCTTGCACTCTCACTCCCTCTAAAATAAAATTTAAAAAACTTTATCACAAGACAAAAACAAAAACACACCTACCAAAATTTATGGGATGCATCAAAAGCAGTATTGACGGAAATTTCAGTGATGAATGCCTACATTGAAAGAGAAGACCTTTTATAAACCACCCTGAATTACACCTTAAGAAAAAATAGAAAAAGAACAAACTAAGCCCAAAGTTAGCAGAAGGAAGAAAATGATAAAGATTAGAGCAGTAATAAATGAAATAAATAAAAGGTAGAATAAATCAATAAAACTAAGAGTTGATTCTTTGAAAAGATAAACAAAATCAACAAAGAAGAATCAAATAAAATGAAAAATGGAAGAAGAGACAACCAATGCCACAGGAAAAAACGTTATAAGAAATTATTGTGAACATGGGCACCTGGGTGGCTCAGTCGGTTAAGCGTCCAACTTCGGCTCAAGTCGTGATCTCACAGTTCATGGGTTCAGGCCCCACGTCGGGCTCTGTGCTGACAGCTCAGAGTCTGGAGCCTGCTTCAGATTCTGTGTCTCCCTCTTTCTCTGCCCCTCCCCCACTTGTACTCTGTCTCTGTCTCTCAAGAATAAACAAATGTTAAAAAAATATTTTTTTAAAAGAAATTATTGTGAACAATTATATGCCAACAATTTGGACAACCTAGAAGAAATGGATAAATTTCTACAAATACACAATCCACTGAGACTGAATCAAGAGAAAAATAGAAAACCTAGGCAAACCACAAGAGACTCTTAAATACAGAGAACAAACTAAGGGTTTCTGGAGAGGTGTTGGGAGGGGGGATGAGTAAATGGGTGATGGGCATTAAGGAGGGCACTTGTTGGGATGAGTAATGGGTGTTATACGTAAGGGATGAATCACTAAATTCTACTCTTAAAACCATTATTATACTATATGTTAACTAACTTGGATTTAAATTTAAAAATAAATCAAAAAATAAATAAGTAAAATGAAACTATATGTAAAAAAGAAAAAGTAGAAAACCTGAACTGACCACAAAAAATCAGCATAGTGAATCAGTAATAAAATAACCTCTCAAAAAGAAAAGCTCAGGATCACATGACTTCACAGGCAAATTCTACCAAACATTTAAAGAATCCTTCTCAGTATTTTCCAAAAACCATAACAGAAAAGAAAACTTCCAAACTCATTTTCAGGGCCAAAATTATTCCGATATCAAAGCCAAAGACACTATAAGAAAACTATAGGTCAATATCCCTAATGAACATGGATGTAAAAACCCTCAGCAAAAATATTAGCAAACCAAATTTAACAGCACATTAGAAGGATCATACTGTGTGATTGAGTGTGATTTATCCCTGGGGTGCAAGGATGGGTCAATATATGTAAATAAATTCAATGGGATACATCACATTAATAGAATAAAGGTTAAAAACCATAAGATTATCTTAATACATGAAGAAAAAGCATTTGACAAAATTCAATATTCTTTCATAATAAAAACTCTCAACACATTAGGTATAGAAGGAACTTAACCTCAACACAACAAAGGCCACATAAGAAAAGCCCACAGCTAACATCATACTCAATGGTGAAAAACTGAAAGCTTTTACTGCAATATCTGGAGCAAGACAAGGATATTCACTCTTGCCACTTCTATTCAACATAGACTGGAAGTTCTAGCCATAAGAATTAGACAAGAAAAGTAAATAAGAGGCATTCAAATAGAATAAGAAAAAGCAAAATTATCTCTGCTTGCAGATGACATGAAGCCTAAAGACTCCACAAAAAAAACCTGTTAGGACTGATAAATTCAGCAAAGTTACAGGATTCAAAATCAACACAAATAAGTTGCACTTCTATACACTAACAGCAAATTGTCCAAGTAGGAAACTGACAATCCCATTTACAAAACCATCAAAAATATTAAAATATTTAGGAATAAACTTTAACAAAGGAAGAAAAAATTTATACACACAAAAAAACTATAAAATAATACTGGTGAAAGAAATCAAAACAGACACAAATAAATGAAAAGATATCCTATGTTCGTGGATTGGAAGAACTAAAATTGTTAAAATGTCAATACTACTTAAAGTGATCTACAGATTCTATGTAATTTCTATCAGAATACGAGTGGCATTTTTTCACAGAAATGGAACAAACAATCCTAAAATTTGTATGGAACCACAAAATAACCTAAATACCCAAAGAAATCCTGAGAAAGAACAAAAAAAAGAGGTATCACACATCCAGATTTCAAAATATATTATGAAGCTACAGTAATTAAAACAGTAAAGTACTGGCATAAACAGAAATACATAAACCAATGAAACAGAATAGAGCCCAGAAATAGAGCCATATATAGGCAACTGATTTTGACAAGGGTGCCAAGAATACACAATAGGAAAGTATATTCTCTTTAATTAGTAGTTTTGGGAAAACTGCATATCCTCATGCAAAAGAATGAAATTGGACCCTTATCTTACACCATACACAAGTTTAATCCAAAATGGATTAAACATTTAGACCACAAAATTCTAGAAGAAAACATAGGGAAAAAGTTTCTTGACGTTGGCCTTCACAATGCTTTATTGGTTAAGACATAAAAAGCACAGGCAACAAAAGAAAAAATAGCCAAGTGGGATTACATCAAATTAAAAGGCTTCTGCACAGCAAAGGAAATGATCAACAAAATGAAAAGGTAATCAACAGAACGGGAGAAAATATTTGCTAACTATCATCTGATAAGGGATTAATATTGAAATGTATAAGGAACTCTTAAATTTAAAAATGGGCAAAAGAACTGAATATTTTTCCAAAGAAGCCTATAAATGGCTAATTGGTTTATGAAAAATTCTCAAAATCACTAATCACTGGGGAAATGCAAATCAAAAACCACAATGAGATATCACCTCACACCTATTATTCAAAACTAGTAACAACAAATATTGGTGAGGATATGGAGAAAAGGGAACCTGGAAAGGGAGGTAGTAGTCAAAGAGTATAAAGTTTCAATTATTCAGTTATGATTAAGTCCTAGAGATGTACTGTACAACATAGAGCCTATATTTAACAGTACTGTACACTTTAAAATATGCTAAGAGGGTAAATTTTAAGTATTCTTACCATAAAATAATAAAATAACAACAATTTAAAATAAGAAGGTAGGAGGAAATCTTTGGAGTTGATAGGTTTATGGTATAGATTGTGGTGATTATTTTTAACAGATGTATACTTATCTCCAAACTCATCAAGTTATATATATTATGTACAGTTAATATATGTGCATATTAGGGCCAATACAAAAAAATTAAGTTAGTTTTAAACTTGGATATACAAATCTTTGTTTTCAACCATACATGTTATGGAATATAAATACAGATTAAGTTTATCCAACAAAAATGTAGTGTCTTAATTGGGAGGTGCTATAAGTAGAAAATATACACTGGATTTTTCAAGCTTGGTAGGAGAAAAAGAATAAACTATTTCATTGGTAGTTTAATACTGATTACATGTTCAAAAGCTAATATTTAAATATATATGTTTTAAATAAAATATTTAGAGTATACACCTTTTTAAAAAGATACTGTGTGTGAAAGCGTCCAGGACTATATTTAGCATATGACAGCCACTCAAAAATTTTCGTCTCTTCCTTGGCATGGCAGCTTTTGGTTAGTCAATTAACCTCTTTGAACTTTAGTTTTCTCATCTCAAAAACTGAAATACTTTGAGTTGTTCTAAGAATCAAATTAAAAATATTCCAAGGTACTCTACAAACTACAAGCATTATTCAAATCTTAGTTATTGATATTCTAAGGGATGTTTGGCATTTTCTCAAGATGGAAGCAGTGCCCACATCTCATGATGGAAGTCAGAAAAGGGTAAATATTTCCTGACTCCTGGCGGATAGAGCAGACCCAAGCAGAGGCTCCTGACTGGACTGTGAAAACCAAAGGCACAGGGTCAGAAGGCCATCACAGCAGCTGCAGTGGCTTGGAACGTAGTTTCTTGATGGCACCCATGCAAGGCAGTGCCGCCAGCAGCAGCAATCGCAGGGTCCAGTGGCAGCATCCTAAACAGAGGCTGCCTGTGGCGGGATCTTGGCTGTGGTTCATCTTGCTTGGAACCTGCTCAAATCTGGCTCCCAACCTTCCCCTGGATTCTATTTGCTCTTATATGTGGAGGATGTTCTATTTTCATAATTTAAAAATCCTGATTAATACATACACTATCAGTAAAACATTCAATCCCTAAGCCCAAGGGGGTTGGTATAGATTTAATATTCAAATTGCCAATGATAGAATGGTTTATGCATATTTATTTAATGTATTGGCTAAAACCCAAAATAATCAGACATTTTTAGTGTCAGATGGACAAAAAGAATTGGCCAACACCCAAAGTAAATCTTCAGTTGAACGTTTATATAGTTATATGCCGATACTCACCATAAGCTCTACCAAATAGTGACAAAAACTTTACAAATAGTTCAAGAGATTGTGTTCTATCCTCTTCACCGAATGAATTCTAGGAAAAAGAAAACAAAAAACAAAACAAAACAAAAAAGATAAGCCAGTTCATCTCAGACACCATAGAGAGGACACCTAAAATTAATTTCTTCTACCAATTATTTTCTTCATGTCTCAAGAATAGTGTTTCTTAGCCTTTTTCTTTTTTTCATTATCTAAGGAGAATTCAATTTAAATTCTCTATAACAAGAAAAATTAAGTACTAAGAGGTAAGATTTTGTCAGGCAGAGCTGAGCCATGGAACATCTAAGTTTTTTTGCACCAAAAGAACCAATTTTTGCTCCCCTACCAAGGGGTAGGGCATATATTATCTTCATTGAGAATGCATGCTTTAGAATTGTGATCTTAGACCATCCACTAACCTTAGAACAATGACTTGATAAGTGTTATTAATACTTCCTACTGAATCTCTAATTATTTTGGGCCTTAGTCAATTGAGTTTATTACAGCTAAAAATTTTGTCAGAATTAGTTATGTCTTAATGCTTACAATTAAACTTTGCCTCTAATTTACACTCTGATAATATCTTGACTTGTATGAAACAATAGGAGAGTCTTTGTTAACTTGAGACTGAGTTCAAGTTTAAATTACCCAACTACATTCTAACAGAGAAAGAACATAATTCTGCGTAGGATAAAAAGGATAGGTAGCCTCTGTAAGTACCCCATATCCATCCCAACTAATTCAACCCCATGGAGTGCAGAGGTAGGACCACGTTCTTGTCCTATTCTATCAACTCGCCCTAGCTCACTTAATCATGCCTTTGGTTTTAACTATAAGCAAATTGCTAATTACACCAAGCCCTCATCCCTACTTCACATACCTTTCCTTGCCTCCAGATCCATCTATCCTGTCTCTAATACTATACTCAGAATTCCTCCAAGCATATTTCCTCCAAGCATGCCCCAAATTGAATTTGCCCCTTTGTTTTCACTTTATATTACCTAGATTACTGAATTACAATCAACTTCCCTAGCTATAAATCTGAGGATCATTCTAGATTTTTTTTCTTGGTTTCCTCAGGCAATCAAATTCCAGTTCCCACCAATTTTGACTCTTCGTCATTTCTACTGCCCTTGTTCCAGTCCAGAACATCTCCCTCCAGAGTGCTACCATAGCTTCCTAAGAAATTTCTGCCTCCAGTCTTGCCTTCTTGGACTGCTTCATACTTCACACTGAATGTTTTCATTATAATGAAAATGTAAACCACACGCCCTGTTTAAAACTTTTCAATGCGTATCATCTCCAACTTTTCCCTTGGTCTCATGTTTAGGAGACTTCTGCCACAGTAACACATGTTCTCTTTTAAATTGCCTATCATCCCCAACCCACACTTTCTCATGAAGCCTGAGTGGTCTGCCTGGTGAACTTCAGGAATATACTGGGCTTAACCTTTCAGATTCAGTCAACCTGCAGACATACCTCATTTGCTGTTTATCTGTAAGGTAAGTTTTTTAGGAAGGGGTGCTGCAGGTTAGGATGTGAATGTAATTCAGAAATAAGTACTAAGAAGCCTAGTAACTGTACATCTAAGCTGTATCATCCAACCCAGTTTATATATAGGATAAAGCTTCTTTTCTTTTTTTCCTCCAGAATACACCAAGCTCTCATACTTCTTTCCTTTGCACCTGATATTCCCTCTGCTGCTTTGGGTATGGAAAATTCTTCTCATATGTCAAACCACTCATATGTCTCATATGTCAAATTCTTCTCATATGTCAAAAATGCTACCCCCAGACAGGCTGAAGTGTTCTTATTCTTCTCCCATTTAAAACGATCTGTAGATCCATACAAATATTATGAAATTACATTGTAATTAGTTGTCTCAATATTTTATTGCAGCCAGTAAATTCCTCCCAATCAAGAAATTTCTCTTAGTTCATCATTAAATTAAATTACTAGAACTTAGCATTGAATGACATAATAGAACATCTATAAACAGCTATTCAATAAACAGGTTAATAAATAAGCTTACCGTATACTCTCATCCAAAAAAAAGAGTTGGAATTTTTTTTTAAAAATGTAAGCAGTATAATTGTATGAGTACTAAAACTGGATTAAGAAGTGCTACAGTTCTTTTTATAATGTATGCCAACTTTAGTGAAAGGAGAATTATTGCTCTTTAGATGTGTCTTAACAGGATACCAGCCTAAAAATAAGATCAGCTATATATAACCCTTATTCTACAAACTCCCCAAGTAAGAAATTATATATCAAATACCTAAAAAAGGAACACAATTCTTCTAGATAAAATCAGTCTTACAGAAAATTGTACACAATTGATTTTCAAGCTTGCATCACTTGCAGCTCATGGACTACAAAAATGCTGATCACACCACTTTATGATTCACTCCCAGAACTGTGTTTTCTACAGAGCATGGCACCACTATAATTCCACAGGATAGTATTATAGAATGGGAGTATAGGTATCCATTAACATCAGATGTTAACCCTCTCGGAACCATTCCAAAACAAAACGGAGCTATTTTAGAACAAAAGAATACTAAAACATATTTCTACATCATCTCCTTGCAAACTTATTGAAGATGGGATTCAAATACAACAGGAATGAATATAAGTAGGTAAAGAAATCAGAGGAAGGAAATATAAGTGTCAGAGAAACAAGACGAAACCCTCAGGGAGATTAGGACACAAAATGTAGGACATTAGATTCTGTACCTTTTCCGGGGCTGCCAATATAAATTTGGCAAATTCCTATCAATTCGCAAGTTGTGCATAAGCACAAACACACTATTTATTTAGGTAATCTCTACCCCCAAGGGTAGAACTTACAATCCTGAGATCAAGAGTCACATGATCTACTGACTAAGCTAGCCAGGTGCCCCCTACTCGAAAACACACCAGAGTCTTTTGTTAAGCTCTTAGCTTAATAATACATTTTAGCACATAGCTTATTCACAGCAACAGAATGGAAAGTAAATAAAAGGTCAATACATCATAAATAATCATATGCAATCCTAACATTTTCTTCTCACAAAATGTAAAAGAATCTGTAGTGAGATGGTGAAGACTAAAGCCAACCTGCACTTCAAGTACAATTATGGTCTGTGAGGCCCAGACTTAGAATTTAACAAGGGAGTCAGTATGGATTTTGAATGGAATGTCCAGAAGCCCATAGGTCAATATTTTAAAGGAGAGAGGAGTTTCTCTCTCCTAAAAGCAGAAAGGTCATAGTCTAACCTCAACAAATAAAACCATATTCATAACTTTAATAAAAGCAAACAAACAGTAAAGCCTCAAAACTCTTCAAGAGTTGGTTATCATTCTGAAAGTAAGAAGTCTTCAAGTATTTTTGTTTAAACAGTTATAATATCTAGATGTGTATTATTGACACTCCAGCTGAAACTTGGCAAGGAGTCTACAAAGTTTAGGGAATTTAACCTTGGTTTATCAATTTAGAAAAGTGAGATACTCAGATAATGAATGAAATCTATATTTCTATGACTTTACTTATCAAATTCATACCCTGTATGGCTTTGCCCTTGAAACTGCCATAATCACTGGACAGTCAAGTCAAATTTAAGTCTTTTTATATTTATGATAGTGAAAAACTTATAATAGGATTTAAATTTCATAAAATCCTAGGTGACCTCTTCTAATTTCCCTTTTATAGATTACCCTACTCTGTTTTTTATATGCTACCTTACAACAAAGTTGTCTACAGGCTAAGCATTCCTGCCAAACCACAGTAGAAGAAGGAATTTGCTGGGCGACAGTGCAGTTTAAATCAGTTTTAAATCATTAGCTACTTGATAATGTGACAAAAGAAACCTCTCCCTCAAAGCACTTGAGAATGATTTTTTTTTTTTAAGTTTTAAAAGTTTTCAGGGGCACCTGGGTGGCTCAGTCAGTTGAGCGTCCAACTTTGGTTCAGGTCATGATTTCATGGTTCGTGAGTTTGAGCCTCACATCAGGCTCTGTGCTGACAGCTCAGAGTCTGGAGCCTGCTTCAGATTCTGTCTCCCTCTCTCTCTGCCCCTCCCCCGCTTGTGCTCTTGCTCTCTCTCTCTCAAAAATAAACATTAAAAACATTACAAATAAGTAAGTAAGTAAGTAAGTAAATAAATAAAATTTTCAGAAAGTAAAATGTCGCCCATAGTTTACAACTCTTTGTTTCATGCTACTCTTTATCCTCTAATGTTCACTGGTCTAGTCACAAATCCAGACAGGTGAAAAAAATGAGGTGGAAATCATCACTTTTCATGAAATCTAAGATTTTCATAAAATCTAAAATAGTCATGGTAGTTAGTATATAGGAACAACAACTAACCTAATCTAGGATACTAGTTTCTAAAAACCATTATGTATAAATTCCCCTAGATTTGCTCCATGTTCTTCCCTTTAGCTCAACAGATTAGGTTACTAAATATGGGGAGAAATATTTTGGGTAGAAAATTTATTGGTCTTTTTAAAATGCTTCCAGGAAGAGCCCTCCCCTACCCCAACAATGCCATATTAGGAAGGTTCCATTGAACACACCTCTAGTCATAGCACTGAGGTCCTCAGAAACAACTTAGCCAGTTACAGAGTATGTAGAATAAATAAAAGTTGAAAGAACATAAAAAGTGCCATATATCAAATTAGAAATGTATCCCTTGACAGGAACCATGTAAGTATGAAGGCAAATCACATCATCTTGCCAAGAATATAATCAGAACCAAAGAAAAATTCCTGATGTATAAGTCAGGGAACCTGTCCATACCCCTCTGAGGTTAACAAGAAAAAGGTTTCTAATTTACTCTTACCTTTGACCAAGGTTTTTCTCTGATAGCTAGAGATAAAAGTTCAAAATACATGAGAATGTGGGGAAATGAACATTTTGAAATCCAGGTCTATTTTGGACATATGATATTAAAAACCAGCAGAAAACTCAATGGATAAGGAACCTTACCTTTAGAACAGTAACAATCTCTATTCTAGGAGAGTCTACTGTGAAGGCATTCACTCTACTATTAAGTCACTGAAGGGAGTTTACTGAGTCTGAAAGGACACAGTCTGTGAACTGATTCTGGTGGTTTCCAGTGCTGGGATTTACTGGCTCAAAGTCTAGTAGTGGTCTTCCTCTGCTGGCCTTGCTCCTGGCTCCCAAGCCATTCTAATGAAAATAAGTTACACAATTTTTCTCAGATTATACCTGGAATGTTAAATGACCGACCATCACTGAGGGAAATGATCCTGATGCCACAATCAAAAACGAGTGCATACATTGTTGAGACAAATACATAGCCATCTGAAAAAAAATGAAGTTGGACTAAAACCTCACACTTAATGGTGCCTGGGTGGCACAGTGGGTTAAGCATCCAACTCTTGATCTCAGCTCAGGTCATGATCTCACAGTTTTTTAGTTTGAGACCTGCATCAGGCTCTGCACTGACAGTGTGGAGCCTACTTGGGATTCTGTCTCTCCTTCTCTCTGCCCCTCCCCAGCTGTGCTCTCTCTCTCTCTCTCTCTCTCTCTAAATGAATAAACTTAAAAAAAAAAAAACCACACTTAACATGAAGCTAAACTCAATGGCCAAACATTTAAATGTAAAAAAGAAAAACTAAAGGACTAGAAGAAAACAATATAGTTTTTATAACTTCAAAACAGGGATGGTCTTTGAGTAGGACACAAAACCTAGAAGCCATTAAAAAAAAGTAAATTTTAGCTTATTGAAATTTTTTTATTTCTTAGTCTTCTTGGACTACTATGAGAAATGCCACAAGGTAGGTGGCTTATTATGAACAGAAATTTAGTTCTCACAGTTCTGGAGACAGAGAAGTCCAAAGACCAAGGCACCTGTAGACTCAATGTCTCATGAGGGCAACCTTTCTGGTTCATAGACAGCCATCTCTTCACTGTAACCTCACCAAGTATGTATGTATGTATATATGTACACACACACACACAGTGGACATGAACACAGGAGTTAGAACTGCACAGGTCCACTCACATGTGGATATTTTTGGTAAATACAGTATAGTACTATAAATGTATTCTCTCTTCCTTATGATTTTCCTAATATTTTCTTTTCTCTAGCTTAAAATACAGTAAAACTATAGTATATAACATATATAACATACAAAATAAGTGTTAATCAACTGTTAATCTTATCAGTAAGGCTTCCGATTAATAATAGGCTCTTAGTAGTTAAGTTTAGGGGGAGTCAAAAGTTGTACACAGATTTTTGACTGTGCAGGTGAGTGGAGGGTGCCACCCCTAACCTCTCATCGTTCAAGAGTCAACTGTATTAACATTCCTCATAGTAGTAAACTTGTGGAGAAAGAAGGAGGTATTGGGCAGATGGGTCAAAAGTAAGAGAAATACTTTATTAAACTTGCTTAGGAATTTTGCTAATTATGCCTGACCCCCTCCAAAAAAAAAAAAAACCCAAAAATCAAGTTTAGAATCACAATTTTTATGAAATTCAAGGTTATTTTTTCTGTTGTTATCCATAAGTAAATAAATTTGTTATTTTTAATTCAAGGAACTGCCTTATGAGGCAGAGGTTTTTCTGAAAGTATAGTAGTACTTCTTTATATCTTGTGATTTCAAATGATGTAAATATATTACCCTTTCAAAGATGAAATAAGCTTTAAATTTCATTTTTAAAAATTAGTGGAAAAGTTCTGGTTCGAGGTAATCACAATGGACTGTGTCCCTCCCATCCTCCAATTTATACATTCAAATCCTATCCCCTAAGGTGATGGGATTAGGAGACGAGATCTCTGGGAGAGGATTACTGTCTATACACAAGAGACCCCAGAGAGCTCCCTTGCCTCTTCCACCATGTAAGGTCACAGCAACAAGACCACCAACTATGAACTAAGAAGCTGGACTTCATCAGACATTGAATCTACCAATGCCTTGGTCTTGTACTTTCCAGTCTCCAGAACTGTGAGAAATAAATTTGTTGTTAATATGTCACCCAGTCTATGACATTCTACAGGTACAAAGATCAAGTCATTTGGATTGAAGGGCAGAAATACCCTATGCCCTTTCTCATGTGAATAGAGGGTAGCTGATCACAGCATTTCATATCCACTTGGGTATGACTGTTGAGATTGGAGGCGGGGGGGAGGGGGGAAGCAGAAAAGAACCCAAAGTAACTTTGGCTTCCAAAAACAAAAATAGAGAGGAGAACATACAGGCATGTGTGTGGGGTCTAGAGATTCCTAGAAAGCTATGATTGCCTGAGCTCAGAGTCAGCTCCAGCCCAAGAATGAAGGCCTCCTTACTTTGCCTATTGGCCTACCCATCTCTTGCCCAGGAATGTAAAGGATGCCTGATCCACAGGAACCTCTTACACAAAGTCAGCCCCCCCTGTTAGGAGAGAGGGCTTTTGTGTAATCAGACCTATCAGTCCTTAGATCTGTATAAGCCCAAACTGCCTACCTACACTAATCAACATGGTCCTTTATCCTTAAATATAAACAGGCCACCAAATATTTGAGAAAAAGTTAAAGCATGAAAGAAAAGATCAATGAGCAACAAACATTTGATCAAGAACAAAGAGAAGATACAGGGACAGAAAAGAACTTTCATAAATTAAAAATAGTAGTCCCAAGGAGATTTAAGGGGACACTGAAGAATAGAAAATAGGCTGCTATAAGAAAAGATCAACAAGAAAATAAGAAGCTTTAAAATGTGACTTAAAAGAAAAAAATAGAAAAGCTTAGTAATAGAACTAACAGCATGATTAAGGTTAAAGACTAAATTAGTGATCTTGAAACTAAAGTTGCAGAAATAGTCAGTATAACTAAAGAAAAGAATGCAAGGAAGAAAATGAAATAATATTAATAAAATAGAGTGTCACTGGTAGAAAAACTAAATTTTCAGAGTGAATGAGTTGTCTAAGTAGGAAGGAATATGAAAGAAAAACTATACCTAGGCATATCCTCATGCAATTTCAGAATTTCGAGTGTAAAGAGAAAATGTGAAAATATCCCAGAATGGTTAAAAGAAAAAAATAAAAAAGCAGGCCACCCACAAAGGAAATAAGATTAAGCATCTAAATAGCAACACTTAAGTTTCTGCAGAACTTTAGAAGGATTTTGAATCTAGAATTATATAGTCAGATTAATTTAACTATTAAAGGTAAGAGAAAATGACATTTTCAGGCCTATAGTAATGGCTAATATTTATTTTACTCTTATATGAACCAGGTACAGCTCCAAACTCTTTGTAATTTAATCCTCAGAACAATCTGGTTAATTTGATAGTATTATTATCCCTGGTTACACAAATGAGAAGACAGAGGCATAGAGAGGATAAGAAGGTTGCCAAAGATCGTGTCAGTCGTAGGAGGTAGAGATGGGCTTTGAACCCAGAGAATTTGGCCGCAGAGTACACACTCTTACTTATTACACAACAGTGCCACTCTGTTGTTCAGGCACCCAAAAAACATATGTCCCATTCAGGTTTCTCAAAAAAAAAAAAAAAAAAATTACTTGAGGATATACTTCAGTAAGATGAAAAAAAGAAATTCAAGGAACAATACTGAGGAGGGAATTGAAGAGGTTTCAGGCCAAGGAAATCAAAGTAGGAAATCAGAAAGGAGATTCTATTGTACAATTAAAACACAGAAGTCCTGGGGCACCAGGGTGGCTGTCTGTTAAGCGTCTGACTCTTGATTTTCGCTCAGGTCATGATCCCACGGTTCCTGAGATCAAGCCCCTAGAAGGGCTCTGCATTAAGAGCACGTAGCCTGCTCGGGATTCTCACTCTCCCTCTCTCTCTGCCTCTCCCCCACTCATGCTCACATGCAGGTGCTCTCTCTCTCTCTCTCAAAATAAATAAACAAACTTAAAAAAAAAAAAACCACACAAGCATAGAAGTCCTTAATAGTAAAATGATGGCATGCATTTCTCCTATCAACAAGAAAAAAAGAAAAGTAACTGGAAACTTAATTTTGAGCCATACTTTGGAGTGAAAGAAAAGAAATGCTTGTAACATTCTCATTCTAAAGGGACAGGGTTAGTCACACAAACATTTTTGTCGATGTGAGTCCAATCACAATAGTTGCTTCTCCAATGTATAATATTTACATAGTCAATACTGTAAATTCACCTACCTTGTCTTCCATTTTTAGAATTATAGGAAAAGCATGGAAATCAAATGTATTTTCTCTAAGATAGAAAATAAAAACCTTGTTAGTATACAAGTAATTGGGTAGTTAAGGTTAATAAAGAAGGGACAGGAGAGGCATATGCAGGGGAAGTAGAGGGCTGTGCTTATTTCCTCACTTTATAGAACAAAGAGTTATTAAATACAAATATAAAATACCACAAACTTACAAAAGTAAACACTTGAATAGTTAAAAGTACACCTAATCTGAAGTTGGATGTGGAAAGGGAAAGAGGAGAAATGATAAATGTAAATGCTCTAAATTCTTTACCTCTCACAGTGTAAAATCAATAAGTACTGCTTAAATTTTATAAACCAAGAAGCAGAGGTATAATTAATTAGAGTTTATAATGATAACTACTCGACTAAAATCAGAAATGGCTAAAAGGAGCTACATTTGAAGAATGAGTCTGTTTTTGTTGCTATTGTTTGTTTTTATCATGTGCATGTGTTACTTTTAAATCAGAATTGGGTCAATGGATGGATGGACAGATGAATGGATGGAAGCAAATAGAGGGCTGCCCTTCTTTCTGGAAGAAAGGACATTTAAGCAGAAACCTGGAGAAAGAATGAGTTACTCTTATTATAAATAAAGAGAAAGAAGAAAGAGGTCAAAGCACAGAAGTAAGTTCATTGACTGAGAAATGTAGAAAGAGAAAATTGAAATGCAGTCGGAGAGAAAGACAAGAGTCAAAGCTTGTGAGCCATATTAAGGAGTTCAAAGCAGAAGGTAAGGAAGCTCTACAAAGGAGAAATGGTAGTCATAGGAATGGGCCTCTCAAGTCATCCTTCAAGAGACTCAGCTGCAGGGAATGTAGTTAGCTAACAGCTTCCAGCTGCCACTCCTACATCCACAAGTCTTCACCCTGAAGTCACATTTCCCCTGGGATGCTTCCAGGGGAAGCACATGACTAAGCACAGTGTCATGGAGGTGTTAGAACCATGCCCTTATGACCCTTATGATCCTATGGGACTCCTCTCATAGGAGATCCGTGCTCTCAGGCTTCTCATCAGACTCGCCAAGACTTTGTCAAGTGTGAGACTCTTTCTATCCAGTACTCCTTCCTTCCCTCTCTCCCCTCCCCTACACCAGGAGCTGAGGCTCTCCCCAAAAATTCCTTTCTGTTTTCTTCATCTTTCACAGTATTCCTCCCCCCCCCCCCCCCCCCCCCCCCCCCCCCACCCCCCCAACCAACCCACCACCAAATAAGTCTCTTTCACTTCTAGGTCTGTCTTGGCATTTTCTTCCCAGAGGATTTGAAGTGACCCAGAGAGTGACATGAAATAAGGGTGGGGAGATAAAACATAGAACAGAAATTAGGAGGCTGTTTCAAAAATCTAGGGGAGATTTTATCAAAGCCAGGTCAAGGTATACTGGGATTAGAATTGATACGACTGAGCATTTATTAGCAGGGAGAGGAAAGAGACAAGTCAAAGGTGGTTCCAAGTTTCTGCCCGGGTTGGTTGTTTTCACAGACATAAACAATTGGTTTTTTTGTCACGCCAACTCTGATCAAAGGACAACTTTGCAGTTGCTGTCATGCCTGGATTCCAAGAACTCATTTCCCTTTCTCTGAGCTGAGATCCTTCACAGGAATATAATGGACACCAACTCGAAGCAGGGGTTCCTCTAACTTTCCTTGCAGGATTTCTGATGTTCTTCATAAAGAAAAAAGAGTGGGGAGATCTATGCAAGGACCTCCATGGCATTAAATAGTCACGATCTGCAACCATTATCCACATTTACTACTCTCTAGCCTCTTGTCTCAACTTGATGAGACACAAGCTTTA
Organism: Panthera uncia; assembly: GCF_023721935.1. NCBI lineage: Eukaryota > Metazoa > Chordata > Mammalia > Carnivora > Felidae > Panthera > Panthera uncia. The sequence goes on from NC_064809.1 coordinate 70,863,259, forward strand.
ACAAACTACACCCCAGAGGCCCTATAACTTTTCTGAATCCAGGAAAGTGAAGAATGGAAGATGGCATTCAGAACATGTTTCATCAATGCGAGTATACCATAATGGTGCCTGGTCTAGGAAATGGCCATACCACCTTCCAGATGACCTCTTAGACTAAGTAAGAGATAATATCTGGACTTAGCATCTTACGAACTTCTGTATTTGAGACTCCTGTTTGTATATGCTTTATCCTATTTAGAGAGTATACATGATGCAAACAAATTATCAGGAATTTTGGAATAGAAATCATTTCTTTACCTACTCTCCAGAAAATCAAAGATTCTCACTTTCTGGAATTTGACCCACAATTTGCATATTATTTTTACTGTTTTTATTCTGCCCCAATAAAAATCCTTCTCAAAAAGTCAGGAAGGTTTTTATGATTTTCAGAAGTTGCTGTAGCAGCTTAGGAGCTTTGGTAGGATGAATAATGACCCCGCTGATGTCCTCATCCCGATCCCCAGAACCTGTCAATTTTACCTTCTATGGCAAAAGGGACTTGGCAGATATAATTAAGGATTTTGAGATGGGAAAATTATCCTGGATTATCAGGGTGGGCCTAATATATCACAGGGATCCTTAGGGAGGCAGGAGATCAGAAGATAGAAATGTGACAATTAGAGCAGAGTGAGATTAGAATGATGCCACCACAAACCAAGGAATGCCAGAAGCCACTAGACATGGAAGAGGCAAGAATTAGGTTCTTTTCTAGAGCCTCCAGAAGGAACCAACTATGCTGACACCTTGACTTTAGCCTGCTGAAACTGATTTGTACTTCTGGCTTCCAGAACTGTAGAAGAATAAACTTGTGTGGTTTTAAGCCACAAAGTCTATGATGATTTGTTTTAACAGCTGTGAGAAACTAAGGACTAAAAAGCCTAAAAACCGTATTTACCTTTATTCTTATGTTGTCTTACCCCAAACAGACTTGTGCTACCTGGTCAAAACAGATGCCTGCAGCTCAGTGCCTCCCAGGAGGATTCAATTCTAGAAACTTCTGCAACTGCACTTATTTCTTGTGATATCTCAGCTGATAGCACTTGTCCAGTTTGAGGATGAGAGTTTCTTCCTGTCTAAAATATTTTCTTGGGACACCTCGGTAGCTCAGTCAGTTGAGCATCTGACTCTGGCTCAGGTCATGATCTCACAGTTCATGAGGTCGAGCTCTGCGTCAGGCTCTGTGCTGCCAGCTCAGAGCTTGGAGTGTGCTTCGGATTCTGTATTTCCCTGTCTCTGTCTCAAATATAAACATTAAAAAAAATTGTAAGTATTTTCTTAAAAATGTCATGAATATATAGACAGCATGCTCCAAGTACCATGCAGTGGAGAAACCTACTTGGACATGGTAACCCTGTTCACAGCAGGCTAGGTGATCCACCTTTCTGAGAACATGTCAAGATTACCATCATCCAAGTCTACCATCGTACCAAGCATCTAAAACTTCCAGGTGGAAGTTGGATTGCCTTCAATATTCTCTGCCAAGAAAGCTTTGTAGAAACCAGCTCACCTTTAGCTGACCAAGGCAATCTGACGCAAGTGTGAGTAGCTTTGTGTTGAGGTCAGAGGAGGCGTTACACCTGAGCCAAAACTCCCCCCAGGCCAAGATCTTGTTGTATCATATCATAATAATATTGTGGATACTTAAGAATTGGCATCAGATAGAAAAGTTTCCCAGATTGGATACTAAAGACCTATTTACCAAACAGTGGTTTGGACTACAATACAGGCAGAATTATCATAGGCATAAGCAGTGCATAGACTCCCATACTGTGTCAGAACTGGAGTTCATCAGCTAATTGCTCTACAAATCCACATGCTGTAGCAGAGGCTACAAAAAAACACATTTCTCCATGTGTTCTCCATGTGTGTAGCATCTGCTCCAACCACCTAAGACATTTAAGAAAGAGAGGAGAACTAGGATTATTTTTGATAAAGGGATCTGGTAGGCTCTGATACCCAGTATCCAGCCCACCGGGGTGATTTGTATCTTCTTCAGAATGTCTCTGACCAAGTCAAATCCTTTTCAAGGAAGAGGGAATATAGTGTCCAGACCAATTCAGAATTCTTAATAACACTCTCCTTGCCCAAGAGCTCATATTGGAATCCACCAGGAAATGTTTAAAGAATATTAATAATGTAATAGTGTGCCCTAAATATAAATTTGAATAAATAAAATGCAAAACTCCATATCACTAATCACTAAACATATAACATATCACTAAAATGTATTTGATACACATATATAGATACATGTATTTGCATTTATGTGCATATAATATACTCCTCCATAATACAGTGTATACACATATTATTTTAACAATGGCTACCTCAGGATGGTAGAATTGCAAATAATTTGTGTTTACTTTGTACTTTTATATGTCTTGCAAATTTAATAAACAAACATCTTTATACTCAGAAAGTTTAATTTTAAAAACTAAAATTATATGCAAAATAAAATGAAAATTAAACTAAATAATTAAAAACCATGAAAATTCTGAGGTACCTAGGTAGCTTAGTCAGTTGAGTGTCTGACTCTTGATTTCAGCTCAGGTCATGATCCCAGGGTCATGGGATCAAGCCCCACGTTGGGCTCCATGCTGAGTGTGGAGCCTGCTTAAGATTCTCTCTCCCTCAGCTCCTCTCTGCCACTCACACACTCTCTATCTCTCTAAAATTAAAAAAAAGTTGTTCATTAAGAAAACATGAAAATTCTGAAAGTCAAGAATCTTAAATGATAGGTTAAAAATAAATAGTTTTTTTTTTTTTGGTGTAGGAATCATAGTTCAAAAGTCAAAACATTAAAGTAAGTGATAAAAAGGAAAATGGATACAAATAAAAATCAGAAAATAAAATATCATAAGAATATAAAATAGATTTAAAAATCTCTAAACTCTGGGAATGAGGACCTGTGGTGTAATAGGACAAGGAGAAAACAAGGAGACAAAAGATTAAATAGACAGAGTGTAAATTAAGAAGAAATAGAAAAAAAATCAAATCACAGGTTTTGTGGGTGTAAGAAATTGTTACATGGAGTCAAGATGCTGAGCTAGTCAGAGTACAAAGACAAGTGAAGATCAAAAAGAAAAGAGAGAGTCCTATAGTAAAGAAATCCAACTCTAAGCCACCAAGTGGTCTCAATCCTTAGTAAGGTTGTCTGGTTGAAGAAGCCTTCCTGAGGAAATCCTCTCTGTTGCTATTGTGCTCTTCACAGACTCAAACCTTAGGGAAGGGAGCCCCAAGACACCCTCCTTGTCTCTTTTGCCCACAGCTGTAAGTTTACCAACTCCATGGATGAGGGCCATGGTCCTGGCAGAAAACAGTTTCCACCTTTCAGAAGCTTCAACACCTGTAACCATTCAGCCCCTGGAACCCCCCCGGCCCCTTGTATGCTAGAGCAAAGGAATATGCTTCCTCCAGAACAACCATTTACGACTTTGTTTTAGGTCACTCATTTATTTACAAAACACATATAGCCTACTATCTAGTGACTTACCACTCTTCAGAACAGCCTTCCCTCATGATCCAATTTCAACAAGATTCCTTCTATCACTCTCTCTCTCATAATATTCTGTTCTTGTCCTTTATAGAATTTTCATAATTTGGAATAGCGTACTTACTCTTAATGTGTATTTCTCTTAGTAGATTATAAGCTTCACAAGAATAGAGCTCACATTCCTTTGCTTACCATTAGAGAACACTGTATGGGCAGTTAGTAGGCCCTCAACAGTTATTTATTGGATGAATAGAAGGATCAGTGTGTAGATAAATGGGTGGATATGTGTATATACCAAGCCCTGGGCTATTTGTATTATTCACCCTTGTAGCCCAGTACTTTCTATAGTGCTTGAAATACGGTGTGGTTCTATAAATTCATTGGCTATATCCTAGGCATTGGATATGAAAAAAATGAATAAACCACTGTTCCAGCCTTTCAGAAATTCAAGTTTAAGGAAGAAAACATTAACAGTGTTAGAAAGGGGAAGTTTAGGGAAGAAAACATTAATAGCAAGGTGAGATTTACAGTTGGTTAGAAATATAAATTTCTAACTGTGGATAGGTACTGTGGATAGGATGGAGGAGAATGTGTTTTAGTGCTTGTGGAGTACAAAGAAGACTCCTGAAGAAGGCTGTATTTGAGGTGAGTCTTAAAGTATGTCAAGAAATTTTCTAATAAAGAACAAAGGAAAAGCATTCCAGAAGATGATCCGTAAATATAAAAGGGATCATCTGTGGGATCATGAGTCATTCAACGTGGCTGCAAACACAAGGTGCAACAGAATAGCAACATATGAACCTGGAACAAAGACAAAGGGTGACTACACTAAAAAGTGTTCGCTCTGTCTTGTAAGTGGCAAGACTTGGGATGACAAGGCTGAGAACATGGTGATCGGATCTACATTTTAGAAAGATCGCTCCAGCCAAAGTATAGCTGAGGAGTTGGAAGGGCAATGAGGAGTAAACACCAGTTAGAATTTGTGTGAAAAGGGATGAGGACTGGGATGGGGAAATGGCAGTGAAAAGAGAGAATGGGTGCATTCTGGGAATATTAAGATAGACTAGCCAAAAGGAGATAGTTAGCAATGGGATGTGAGGGCTGACAGAGAGACAGTCTCCTTGACGATTCACAGGCTTCTGGCTGGAATACCTGGATGAGCTACAGTGCCAAAAATTGGGAGGGGAAAGAAGAGGAGAATTTTGGGGGATATGTTGCCTTTTAGGTTCCCCAAACTGGAATGGTACACTAATTACAAAGGTAAGTCTGTAACTCATGACAGTCATCAGAGGGGAGGAGGAGATTTGGCAATGATCCCTTCATGGATGATATTTACAGATACGGGTAGAACAATGCCCAGGCAACAGAGAAGGGAAAAGAGAAAGGGACTGAGTGTGGACCCCTGTGGAATATGTATGGTTCATTTCAGTATCAAATTATGGCTTATTTGGTATAGATTTCTTCTGCTGCTTTAATTTTAATAACTCAGTTATTTGCTCTGGTTAGAAAATTCCATAATTTAATTTTAGTAATGTGTATGCAGTGTTGACACTGTTGCTGTTTACAATAACTCAGGGCTAATACTTTAATCTTTTTATATGTTTTAATTATTTATTTGCATAACTAAAACAGAACATATTGCACAAATCATGGTCATTTTATATCTTTCATTTAATTAAAAAAATAGACACAGACGAACCTTGAAATGATTTCCTCCTTTCCTCTTCATTTGTCTACTTTGTTTTTATTACTCAAATATTACTACAACCGTGCCCTGTTGAGAGAGAGAGAGAGAGAGAGAGAGACCTGGCAGATTGCCATTTCAACATTCTTAAAGATCTGCTGGAACAAAAATCCACAAAACAGAGCGAGTTAATAGTTATTAGCATATTCATAAACTGAGACATAAGGTCAAACTCCTATTTTCATTCCAAAGAGTCACCTACTTATGTCATTGATGATGGTTTATTTCTCCAGCCAATAGATTAATGCCTGTGTGATTTGAATTAATTTACAGAAGCATTTATGCTTTAAAAAATAAGAACCTCCAGAAGAAAGTTAATAGTTAAAGGTACTTGTTCAATTAAAATACTTCAAGGGTTTGGGCAGCTCTGTAGACCACTTCAGGAGAAAAATCTGTGGTCCTTTAACAGCCTTATAATCCCATGAGAAAAACTTCCTTCCATTCACTTATGTTTGTAATAAAAATTGGGGCAACGTGATGAAGTAATTTCCTAGCTAATGTAATGGCATTAAGATATTCAAATTACCATTGTCTTTCGTATTAGGAGTTTTCACAGAAGCATGGAGATAGAATTTCTTTAACAGGAGGCACAAAACACCTTGATGTCAGTTTGGAGAAAAATTATATAAGAAAATCCATGAGGCATTTCAAAGTTCTCTTGGACATTGAAAATCAATAGGATATGCACACAAATCAGAAAATGTGGCTATTTTGTGTACACCATGTGGCACCTCCGAACTTGGCCCAATATTTAGGCAAGGTGGTAGCTATGTAAATGATTTGAAAGTCAGTTATAGCTGCCTGATTAGAAAACAGGGCAGTGGGATTAAGACAGGGCTTTTTCTATTGTTTCCTTTCTTAAATCCTGGCCTTCCCTGAGAGAAGTCAGCAGGGGTAGATAGAAGCCTTTTTCTCCCCAACTCTGATATAGTCCTAGACCCTAAAAAGATCCTTTGTGCCTTCATAAATATAAAGTCTTCCTCTTCTACCCCTTAATGCTATTCTCTCCAATAAAACAGATTTTTTTCCTTTTAGAAAGATATCGAGGCACAGTTATTTTTAAAAATGGCTCTGACTCCCAGACACATTCCTTGGTCATACCAAACATATTTCTGCCTCTCCACTTGCCTGTATGTCTCCCTTCGTCTCTTTCCCTTACCCCTTCCTGTATCTGGTAGCTCCTTCCCACTGCTGTCATCGTTTAGAGCCAGTTGGAATGCCATCACCTCTGGGCAGCCTTCCCTGATCTCCATTCCATTTTCCCCTCAAATCAGTTGCTTTCTCATAGGTGATTGCTTTCTTAGAATGAGGCGGTCATGAAGATTAAATGGATTAATCTCTTTAAAGTGCTTACACCACTACCTGGCATATAGCACACATCAGAGAGGAGCTGATTGCATCACTGTCCTCATGTGTTTCTGAAATTCCTTCTACAGATTTCCACTGTAGCACGGCTTTTGTCCTATTGCTGAATCTTTTCTCCTTAGTCTTTACTCAGAATTCTCCTTCTCAGAAAGGCCTTTCCAGCCCACCTATCAAAAATATCAAAACACCTTTTCTGATTTATTAAAGCTTTATTAAAGCTAAGGAGCACTTCCCACTCTATACCATATATTTTACTTCATTACCTTGTTGTCTTATTTTTTAGAGGTCTCCCTCATCAGAATGTCAGCTCTAGGAGGGCAGTAAACAGTTGTTTAATGAATAACTGTGTTTGCATAGTCTCACATAGCATCTGGAACTCAGTGGATCAGGGGAGTAGCAGAAAGATCTGGAATCCTGAGATGGTTCCAGAGAATGGCACATCTGAATGGAATACACCAGGGAGAAACAACTCAGCCAGTTACATCATGAAGGCATTGAGTGTTAGGAGGAAAGCAAAACTTCTCATCACGGACCTAATAGCTTTACATCTTTTTGACACTCATTACCAGGAAAGGCCCTGGGTCCCAGGCACACTGTTCCTATTTAATAATGGATCATTCATAAAGACTACTGATGCATAGTATTTGGCCAAGAAAGTTAATGCTAGCACACCATTTGCTTCAAACATAAACCTAAAGTTAGATAAAAACCCTCATATTACAACACTATATGACGGGTACAGTTTTTAGAAGCACAATCCAGGGCCATTTTTCTCATCATACCAAATGGGGTTTCTGTATCAAAATCACCTCTAAGGTCATACCATAAAATATTGTGACAATGGCATAGGTAGGTGGTTCAGGGTAGTTTTCAAATAGAGAATCATCATTTTTGAATGCCCACATACCATTTTCTTATTCATCAAGCGATTTCAGGGGAAATATTTGGAGAAAGGGTCACAAAACAGCTGCAGAGCAGGAATAGTATGGAGAAAACCAGTATCTGTTAGCTGGAGTAAAATAAACCTATTTGGAACTTAGAATTCCCAGCTCACTTATAGGGTGTCTGCCCTGTCATGCAGTGTTCATGTAGGGTACATGCTTAGTCAGGGATGTCAAGTCCTAAATAATTCTATCCCAAATGACATGGAAACAGATAAGAATAACCCAACAGCTATGGAGACGAACTGTCCTATTACACAGATCGGAAAGAAGTTTTGAATCTCATCCCACTTAGTGGCTCTGTGACCTCAAATAAGAAATGTAACTCCTCTGGGGCACCTGGGTGGCTCAGTCGGTTAAGCATCCGACTTCGGCTCAGGTCATGATCTCACAGTTCGTGAGTTCGAGCCCCGCCTCGGGCTCTGTGCTGACAGCTCGGAGCCTGGAGCCTGCTTCGGATTCTGTGTCTCCCTCTCTCTTTCTGCCCCTCCCCCGTTCATGCTCTGTCTCAAGAATGAATAAACATTAAAAAAAAAATGTTTTTAAAAAAAAGAAATGTAACTCCTCTGAGCTTCCATTGCCTCATCACAAACTGACGATAACATGTTGGTGCCGATTCCAACATAATCTTATGAAATACTGTGTGTGAAGATATTCAGTCAACTCTGAAGTGCTATACAAATGTACCATTTTTGCTTTTTAGAGGTCCTTGGCATCTAATCCCTGAATCAATAAATGACCTCTCTTAAGCTTGCTTTGATCTTACATTGGTTCAAGATTTAATTTCTTACCTATTGAAGTTATTTCGTTAGACCTTGCTTCTGCCCAACTCTTTCTTGCACTACTAGAATTTATTACTTCTCTGGCTTCCATTTGACTCGATTTAATTTTAGGCCTACGCTGAACCTGCCACATAAGAACTGTGAGTGTAAACTGAGAGCACACTCTAGTTAACTATAATCCTTGTAGTAAAATTCAGGATTTGAGGGTGGAAAAGACAAGGCGGTATGAAATTACACTTCTTTTGCAGAGAAATAAACCAATTCTTCATCTTTAAGGTGACTTACTTGAAAGGACTTCCAATTTCTCCTCATGAAATAATGCAGAAACCATTATTCCTTCTGTTTCTCTCTCACTTCAGCACTGTGCAGAATGTACTTATAAACCAAAACTAGAAGGCATTCTTGTTCACCAAAGACTTGAGTAGAAAACCAGAGGTGACGCCTAATGAGAGCAGCAAGAGTCTAAGTTTCTTCTTCATATAAATAATAACACCCAACACATACAGACTTACTATGTGCCAGAGCCTTTAGGTGTATTCTCATTTACTCTTCACAACTATTATTTATCTTCATCTTACAAATGAGGAAACTGAGGCACAGAGAGATTATGTAGTTTATAGGAGGTCAAACAGTTAATAAGTGACATAGCTGGGATTCAACCCCCAGAGTCAGGCTCCAGAGCCTATAGTGTTGAGTTGGCTATACTGCTAATAATCACAATATTAATAGAAATTGTATTATTATCCATTGTTATATAACAATTACTCCAAAATTCAGGGGCATAAAATAGCATCACTGTGTCTCTGGGTTAGGAATCCAAATACAATTGAACTGCAATTAAGGTGTCATCTGATGCTATAATCATTTCAAGGCTCAATTGGGGAAGGATCCACTTCTAAACTCACTCATACTGATAAGATTCATATTCTTGCAGACAGTGGGATAGAAGCTAACCTAATTCTATGCCAATATAGCAGTTTGCAAAGCGTGCAAACTGGGAAGACAATAGTCCAGCAAAACGGAAGTCACGATCTATTGTAACGTAATCACAGAAGAGATAGTTTATCACTGGTGCCATATTCTACTCCTTAGGAGCAAGTCACCACGTCTAGTCACGCTCAAGATGAAGAGATTACACAAGAGCTGCCAGGAGGTGAGAATCAGTGGGAGTCATGTCAGAGCTGCTTACCCCCATAATAGTTAACAGTAGCTAATGTTTATTGAGGGCTTCCTACGTGCCAGGTAACAATCCAAAGCCCCAATCAACAGATGACTTAGGAACAAAGAGTGCCATGTTACATTTAGGAGTGGAAAAAGTAAAGAATGCCACTTTCCTGTATTCCAACAGAGAAAGTATTAGAATGCTTCAAACCTGTTCTCACAACCTGACGTTATGTTACCACAACCACATCCCCCTTAACAATCTTTTACCTTATCCACAAAGGGGACCTTCCTCTAGCTAATGGCAAACAGTATTTTCTCAAAATAACTCTCCTGTGGCTTTTCCATTCCTGGGGGTGGGGAAGAACTATCTTAAAGAACATAAAATTTTAAAATTATTATTTCTTTTTTACATTATAATTTATAAAAATGAATATATATTTTTATTAATTCAGTTTTCAAAAGTGATTAAGAATCTTAAGTTTTTATATTAAAAACTGCAAGGATTTAAGATATCCAAGTGAATTACGGTTTTAATTTAGTTTTAAATTTGTTTGGATCCTGTTTCTTATCAAAAAGTTGAGGTGGCTGGCTCCCGGTTGGCCAGCCTTAGAGAAAGATAACAGAACAAGCATTTCCTCTGAAAGATTCCCGGCTATATGGATTTCAGTGGAGGGGGCATGAACACATTGATCAGACACTTGCTTTGTGGCCCTGCCCTCCAAAATAGAGGCCTGGGGAAGAGATAGAATCACTTAGGACAGGAGGGGCTGGAAATCCTCTCCCCTATTTTTAATAGAGAACAAAGCAGTTGCTTATTATGAGAGCTATGTGGAAGACATCCCAGATTCCTAGGCCACTGGGTGTGTGTCTATTTTCAAGCCTCTGATATTTGCAATGACACATCCTTTAAACATCTAGAAGCCAGTTCCTGGTCAAGTTAAAAATACCAGCGAGTGAATATAGATTCAAAACCCTAAATAAAATATCTGTAAAGGAAACTCAACAGTTTGTCATTAAAACAGTAACAACATTTACCAGGAGGGGGTAATCCAGTAAGAAAGGATTATTAACGCACAGATCTTCCCTGACGTACAATAGGCTTACATCCCAATAAACCCGTCATGAAGTTGAAAATATTGTTAAGTTGAAAATGCATTTAATATACTTAAACTACTGAACATCACAGCTTAGCCTAGCCAATCTCAAACATGCTCAGAACACTTACATTAGCCTACAGTTGGGCAAAATCATCTAACGCAAAACCTATAATGAAGTATTGAATATCTCACATAGTTTACTGAATAAGGTACTGAAAGTGATCAGCAGAACAGTTGTAAGTTTTCCTTCATGATCACATAGCTGACTGGGAGCCGTGGCTCACTGCTGCTGCTATGGCTGCCCACCGCCATGAGAGTATATTGCTGGACTAGGAAAAGGTCAGGATTTAAAATAGAGTTTCTACACAATCTGTATTGCTTTTGCACCGCTGTCAAGGCAAAGAATCTTATATCAAGTCATCATTAAGTTGGGGGCCATCCATACTAAGGGTTCATCACAGTAAGAAGGCAGAGGAGGAATGCCATTTCAGTAGAAGCCCCAAAAAGGTATTTGTTAGAATTTGGCAGCTTTTCATAATTAAAGGAAAGTAGCTCAGTAAACTGAGATAGGGGAAGCCTACTTTTACCATGACAAAGAGTATTTATCTAAACTAATATCATATCTACCAATGAAACACTAGAAGGATGTACAATAAAGTCAGAATGAAAACAAGCATACTTGTTTATTGCGTTATTTTTTAAAGCACAAAAATGAAAATTTTAATGTTCAGCAATTGAGTATTAAATGATTTGTGATACACCGATAATATGGAACACTATGCAGTCATTATGTTGTACGTGTATGTATACATGTATATGAAGGAGATTCATGTATATACAATACATACAGATCTATACATATGTATAGACAATGTATTTGTACTAAGTGTGTGTTAATCTGATTGTATTTATTTTCAGAATTCTTTTGGTGCACAAACTGTGGTTCCTTTAGAAGAGTGGGATTGGTAGAATGGAAGGAGGATTAGAACAGACAGGTCTTATGTAAATATAATTCTGTGTAAAGAGTAATTCAATACTATCTGAATATTTTTAGAATAGGGACATATATATGCAATTTTAAAAGACAAGTCAAAGGTTATGGAGTTTGAGGAAATAATGGTATTTCTGATGAAAACCAGTGTGTAGAAGACATATTAATCCATCAAAAATTATTCAAATGATTTATCCCCAAATTTTGACATTGGTTGTTATAGTTGTATAATAGAATTACAGATAGTTCTTTTTTCTTTTTGTGTTTTCCAAGCTCTCTGTGTTAATCGCATTTTTATTTTGCCATTAGAGAAAAGAGTAAAGAAAATTATGGTAATGTTTAATTTATAGATCACACAAGACACTATTACAGAGTTAAGGAAAAAAATCTGTTTACCTTAATTTATTTTTTAAAGGGATCATGGCACCTCCTATTTCTATCACAATCTTATACAACCATTGGGAAAGCTAAAGTCTTCCATTTTATTACAAACCCAGCTCCCTTTCCTGGGCTTGCTTAATTTGGTCATTCCTCTGACGTTCAAAATCTTTAAATCCTTCCTTATTCCTTTCTCTCTTTACTTTATGGATTCACTCCTATTTTTCTCCTGATGAGCCTTCCTTCATTTCACACAGCTCTTTTCCATTCTATCCCATACCACCTCCTGGTCTAGGCCTTCAATACCTCACACTGGGACCATTGAGGCACCTCATTGGGCCTCCTTGTCTGTCAGGTTTGTCCCCTCCGTTCACATATCTCCCTTGCCTATATACCTCCTTTATATCATCCAACTGCTCTATGCCTTTTTTTCCCTCTAACTTCTTGCATTCCCACCTCCACACCTTTGCTCTTGACATTGCTCCTTCTGCAATAATAGCTGAGTTCTACTCTTCCTTCCCAATTAACCTCACCCCCACCATGGCCTCCCCTTCATCCCTTTACATATCCAATCCTTCATTTAGTACATATTTCTTAACCATGTACTGTCAACCAGACATTGAACTGCCATTCGAGATATAGGGAGTACTTACTGACTTTCCAAATTAGTGACTGGACCACAAGGGTTATTAAACTCAAGTTCATATTATCTGCTTCAACAGTAATTTATATCCTCCAGTAGCCACAGAGGTTTTCTAAGAGCCCCTCACCTCTGCTTCCTTCTGACTCTAGTCTCAAGAAACCTTTCATGTATTCAACAATAGATGTCATACACACACACACACACACACACACACACAAGACTTTATGCTAGATGGTAAGAATGGAAAGGGGTGCCTGGGTGGCTTAGTCAGTTGAGTTCAGCACAGGGCATGATCCCAGGGACATAGAATTGAGTCCCGAATTGGGCTCCATGCTAAGCATGGAGTCTGCAAAGATTCTCTCTCCCTCTGCCCCTCTCTCCTGTTTGCTTTCTCTCTCTCTGTCTCTCTCTCTGTCTCTCTCTCTCTCTTTCTCTCAAAACAAAACCAAACACCTGCTTCTTACTCACCAAGAGCTTCAGTTTAATGGGGAAAGTAGACAGGAAAATAAATACAATCGTGACTAAAAGTTACTCTAACAGAAAAGCAAAAAACAAAAGAGGGTGTTTAATTCTACCTGAGAAGAGCAAGAAATGCTTCACACCTGAGGCAATGCTTAAGCTGACAGTAGGTAGAAAAGATGAGGACAGTGTTCCAAGCAGCAAGGATTGTATGGTAAAGGCATAAAGCAGTAAATAGCACAGCTTGTCAGGAAACCATAAGTACTTCAGTATGACTGGAGCACATGAGACTGGAGAGCTGGGCTGGGGCCAGGTCTTATTTTGCCTTGCTTTGCATTTGAGGGAGTGAGTAAACGCTAAAGAATTTTAAGCAATGAAGCAACATGATTAGATTTGTGTTTTGAAAAGTACCTGTGGTGGCTATATGGAAAAAAGTTGAGGAGGGGTGAGCGACGGGGCCCAGGCTAGGCAGAAAGTCAGAAGGCAGTTGTTATAGTCCAGGGAAATAACAAGAACCAGGCAGGTAATGACGCAGGAGAGTGGTAGAGGATGGAGAGAAGGAATTGGTAGAACAATATCAAAGAGGTGGAATTAATAGGACTTGTCTATTGTTGGGTTTTAGAAGAGGAAAGAGAGAACAATGACTTCTGAGTTTCCAGCCTGATATCTACCTACCTACCTACCTACCTACAGGTGTACATCCTAAACAGAAAATATAAGAGGAATTGATGCTTTATAAAAAGAGGGTATATGATAAGTGTGCGGGGCCTGTTAGACACCGAAGTAGAAGGTCTTAGAAGCTCTCAGATGTATAGGTCCCAATTTCAGAATTGGGGGGTGGGGTTAGAATTAGAGATTTCAAAATCAGAGTATAAATAGTGGTCAGGACCAGGAAAATGAGTAATATTACCCAGAGGAAATGTATGTATGTGATGAGAACAGGTGCTAAGGACAAAACTCTGGGGAACACCAACCATTAGGGGATAAAAGTAAGAGGACCCAGGAAAGGAGCCCAGGAAGAAATGGTCAGAGTAGGACACCAAGATAGGCTATTGTATCAGTTTCCTATTGATGCGGTAACAGATCGCCGCAACTTTAGTAAGCTTAAAATAACACAAACTTATTATCTTACAGTTCCGTCACTTTAGAAATCCAACCTATGTCTTGTTGCTCCAAACCCAGGGTGTCAGCAGAACATTACTTGATTTTAGAGACTCTAGATGAGAATCCATTTCCTTGGCTTTTCTGGCTCCTAGAAGCCACCAACATTCCTTGGCCTTTTCCTGTGTTCAAAGCCAGCGACAGCAAGTCCAACCTACAGGGTATCATGCCACACCAACCTTGCTCCTGCCATCGTTATCACCTTTTCCCTCACTCTCCTCTCATCTCCTCTCCTCTCCCTCTTTCTCCCATCTTTAAGTACCCTTGTCATTATATTGGGCTCATCTGGATAATTCAGGTTATTCTCCCTAACAGCTGATTAGTCATTTTAATCTATCTGCAACCTTAATTCCCCTTTGCCATGTAACCTAACATATTCACAGATTCCAGGGATTAGGCGGTGCAGGTGGGAGTTATTCTGACTACCCCAGCTGTAATCTCAGAAACCAATCAATCGAACAAAAATATCAAAGGAATAAAGGAGTAGATGGGTGTGATCCTGGACAAATCACTGAATCTTTCTGTCTGTGTATCTACAAAATGGGGAAAATAATGGTAACTATCTCATAGGGTTAGTATAGAATTAAATGAGCTAATCCTTATACAGCACATAAAGGTGTGTCTGGCTTATATATTTTTTAAGCAATTAGAGAGATTAAATAAGGCAAGAAATAAAACTGGCCGTTGGATTTGTTAATTAGGCAGTTAGTGGTCTTTACCATTGCAGTTTTAGGAATATGGTGGTTATGGTCTAATTACAGTAAAATAAAGACTAAGACAAGAGAGGAGAGAAGTATATACAACTGAGGAATTATTTAGGAATGAAAGGAGAAAGGGGGCTGGAACAGTTTTTTTTTTAAGCTCTATGGCCAATGGCCAACGTGGGGCTTGAATTCAACCACCCCTAACTGGCATCAAGAGTCAGACACTACGGACTGAGCCAGCCAGGCGCTCCCTGGGGGTGGTCTTAGCTAAAGGCGGTGGGGAAGTTACGGGAGATCTAAACAGGCTTTTCCGCTTCCGGGAAGGAGCTAGCCCATAGAAAAGCTGAGTATATGAGAGGGAATAAGGGAATAATTGGTGTAGTAAAATCCCACAGGAGATGGAGTAAATGTGATCAACAGCTTAGGTGTGGGAGTTAACTTTCAACAGGAGAAGAAACAATTAATTCTCTGAGTCTAGAGGGAAAGCTGTAAGGGTGAATCCCAGGAATTAAATATAGTTTCTTTCATTGGTTGCTGTCTATCAAGAATACTCACAGGCCTCCACCTGAGGCTGTGACACCTGAGTTAAGTTCTCCTTCCTCATCCAATATGAGGATGCCACACACTGTCAGTGGGGTTTACCTCCTTCCACAGAAAATCTCTATTGAGTCTTAGAGTGTTCAAATTTAGATTGAGAGAATAAAAATATTGTTTTCAGGGTGGTCGATTTCATAAACAATACCCATCCCTTCAAAAGAGCTCCCAGGGGCCTGGGTGGCTCACTCAGTTGAGTGTGGGACTCTTGATTTTTTGTCTCAAGTCATGAACTCATGGTTCATGGGATGTAGCCCCCTTCAGGGTCTGCAGTGACAGCTGGGTGTCTGCTTGGGATTCTCTCTCCCTCCCTCTCTCTCTGCCCCTCCCCTGCTCTCTCTCTCTCTCTCAAAAGAAATAAATAAACATTTTTTTTTTTTTAAGTTGTCTGACCATAGGGCGCCTGGGTGGCTCAGTCAGTTGAGCAGCTGACTTCAGCTCAGGTCATGATCTCGCAGTCTGTGGGTTCCAGCCCCGCATCAGGCTCTGTGCTGGCAGCTCAGAGCCTGGAGTCTGCTTCCAATTCTGTGTCTCCCTCTCTCTCTCTGCCCCTCCCCTGCTTGAGCTCTCTCTCTCTCTCTCTCTCTCAAAAATAACAAACATTAAAAAATTTTTTTTAATAAAATTAAAAGCTGACCTATAGATGTATGCTACCCTGCCCCTCCCCCACTTTTTCTATTATTCTGGTAGAAAAATGAAGATAGAGGAGATCAGTCTAACTAGGTATAACTTCATGTTAACAAAACAAGCCTTCTTTATTTGTTTTTAATTTTTTATCATGGAAATTTTCAAATATACACAAAAGTGAAGAGAATAATATAATAAACTCCTATGTACTCATCACTTTAATAATTATACCCTATGGCCAATTTTGTTTCATCTATATTCCCCGCCCCCTACCTCCACCCCCAGTATTTTAAACCAAACAGGGCTCTTTAAAAATAGGACTTTTAGGGGCGCCTGGGTGGCGCAGTCGGTTAAGCGTCCGACTTCAGCCAGGTCACGATCTCGCGGTCCGTGAGTTCGAGCCCCGCGTCAGGCTCTGGGCTGATGGCTCGGAGCCTGGAGCCTGTTTCCGATTCTGTGTCTCCCTCTCTCTCTGCCCCTCCCCCGTTCATGCTCTGTCTCTCTCTGTCCCAAAAATAAATAAAAAATGTTGAAAAAAAAAAAATAGGACTTTTAAACTTAGTAATTATACACTTCATATATCTGTTTCTCTTTCATCAATCGTATGACCAAAACACAAGATATGCCAAGACACAGTATAGTACCACTTTATGCAATGTTAAAATAGCACAGCAGAAATATTAATAAAGTCTCATTTTAGAAGCTAATTTAAAAATCATTTAAAAAATTATCAAGAACTGGGTAATTATTAAAAATGGTACAATTTCAGAGCTGGCAGACAAGTAAATATTTTTCATGCTTTTGTCAGAACTGCTCAACAGAAATGCCTACCTATCCTTCATACACTAGGAACACCCAAGTTATATGGTTTGGAATGGTATAATTTTGGTGACTACTTTGCTGCTTAACATTCACCATTATTTTAATGTAAAACTGTTTTTAATAGCAAAAAAAAGGCCATCAAGTGCTGGTGTTGGTGCTTGAAAACACACCCCTATCCATAATTTTCTAATAAAAGTTAAATGTGGTAAATTGCTCTGAAGAAGGCCAAACTCTACAACAGCCAGTACTGTCTGTTTAGAATAGGGCGCACTGCAAAACATTAGAAATGATGCCGAGACACTTAAATATAGCAGATACATCTTTAACCTTTAAAAATCCTCAAATATCTGGGCAAGAATAATGGAAAAAACAATACTGGTGACTCAGCAGCAAGATCAATATCACTTTAATAGATTTATAGGCTCTGAAAAAGTGTTGCAGCCCCCCCCACCCCCATTGTTTATTTTACATTTATTCCTACTGGGATATTACACGAGATCTCTAAGAATATATCACTTGTATAAAATCCAACTATCCTGCTCTCAAAATTAATGCAGACACCTGAATGTGTATCACCATATAACACTATTTTATAGTATCTTCAAAATAATCAAAGAAGAAAAAGGAAAAATTAAATTGTTAAAATTTTTAAAAAATTAAAATAGCTTTACCAACTTTAATTGCCACCCTTCCTTGCTAAGTTCAACCCTGTTGACTAAATTCTGGCCAATAGGATATAAATAAAAGTATTATGTGGCTGTTTACAGGACTCTTTTTATAAAAGATAGTTGGTGTCTTTTAAACAAGTAGTGCTGGGAAAACTAAATGTCCATGTGCAAAAGAGTGAAATTGGACCCTTGCCTAACATCATGTACAAAAATTAATCCAATATGGATCTAAGACTTAAACATAAGAGCTAAAACTATAAAACTCTTAGAAGATATCATAGGAAATAAGCTTCATGACATTGGGTTTGGTAATGATTTCTTGAGTATAACAACAAAAGCATGAGCAACAAAAGAAAAAATAGATAAGTTGGATTACATAAAAATTTGAAACTTCCATGCATCAAAGGCCACCATCAACAGAGCAAAAAGGCAGCCCATGGAATGGGAAAAAATAATTGCAAATCATGTAATATGATAAGGGATTAATACCCAGAATATATAAAGAACTCTTACAATTCAACTACAGAAACCAAAAAAATCCAATTAAAAAATAGACAAAGGAGTTAGACATTTTTCCAAAGAAGATCTACAAATGGCCAATAAGTACATGAAAAGATAACACTAATCATTATGGAAATGCAAACCAAAACCACAATGAGATACCTCCTCATGTGCATTAGGATGGCTATTACCTAAAAAATCAGAAAACAGCAAACTTTGAGGGAGGATGTGGAGAAATTGGAACCCTTGTACATTGCTGGTGGGAATGTAAAATGGTACAGCCACTATGGAAAATAGAATGGCTATTCCTCAAAAAGTTAAAACTAGAACAACCATATGACCTATCAATTCCACTTGTGAGTATGTATCTAAAAGAATTGAAAGCAAAGAGCCAAACAGGTATTTGAACACCCATACTTCACAGCAGTCTTATTGATGATAGCCAAAAGGTAGAAGCAACCCACCTGTCCATTGATGGGTACACAGATAAACAAAAGGTGGTAGCCTGAAAAAGGAAGGAAATTCTGACACATGTTGCAACATGCATGACCCTGGAGCACATTATGCTAAGTGAAATAAAACAGTCACAAAAGGGCAAATACTGTATAATTCCACTCATAGGAGGTACTGACAGTAGTCAAATTCAGAAAGTAGAATGGTGGTTGCCAGGGGCTGGGGAGAGGACAGAATGGGAGTTATCGTTTAATGGGTACAGAGTTGCTGTTTGGGAAGATAGAAAAGTAATTCTAGAGATGGATGTCAGAGCTGATTGCACAACAATATGAATGTACTTAATGTATATTAATGTACTTAATGCACATTAATGTAGTTAATGCCACTAACCATACACTTAAAAATGGTTAAAATGGTCAATTTTATATGTATTTTACCACACACATAAAAAAAATGCAGTTGGTGTGCCTTTTGCCCCCTCTTCTTTGTTCATTCCTCTTTCCTGCTGGCTGGAATACAGATGTGATGGCTGGAGTTGGAACAGTCTTCTTGGACCTCATAAGCTAGGCTTTGCACAACCCTTAAGGGTACCATTTACATAGACTATCTAGACTGCTACCTAAAAGGGAAATATTCTGTCTTATTTGACCACTGTTCTCTTGGATTTCTGTTACTTGCAAGCAAACCTAATTCTAAGTGATGCAATAGATTCTATCTATCTATCTATCTATCTATCTATCTATCTTATAGCCCAAATATTTATAAGCAATAACCATCAGAGCACAGAGGCATACAGACTATTATAATAAAGTGAGAAAATTCCAAACATATGCTATATTCTGAACATCAGATGATCTAGCAGGAGAAAAAAGCAATATATAAAAATCCCATTTTTAAATATACAGGTAATTCCCTTGCATATAGTGACAAACATTGTAAAAATACAAAAATGGTTCATTAATAAAGGCCTGGCAATTATTAAAAAGAACAAGGTAGATGTATATATAAGCGAGTGTCAGAACTGCTTGTATTTTTTTCTTGTCCCATTGTGGAAACACACACACACACACACACACACACACACACACACACTGACATGAGTTTACATGTGGGAAAGAGACATAATAGTAGCTAACATTTACTAAACACACACTAGGTGCTAGCCTCTGTCCTAAAACTCCACCTGAATTATCTTAATAAATTCTCAAAACATGCCTATGAGGTGTGAAACTTCATTATCCCTGTTTCACTGCTGAGGAAATTGGTGCACAGACCGATCACATACCTTGCGTGAGAGAGACCACACAAATACTAAATTTTGGAGCCAGTGTATTAAGTGTATCTACTTCTGAGGGGTGACCGTAATGGGGATTTGTGGTGAGGCTAATGGTAACACTCTGATTCAGTTTTATTTCTTTATTGTGAGCATATATATAACATTTAATATTTGGGGATGGGAAGAGAAATGCTAAAGAACTGTAAAGTAATGAAACCATGGTTATACTCTAGAGAATTAAGTAGAGTTGAGTTCAAAAGACATATTTAAGATTTCTACAGAGGAAAAAACAAGTAATCAAGACAAACATTTAAAATGTGGTACATATATGTCAAACCCCAGGATGATAGCTCTTAATACATTTATTCCAAGCAGATAGTATTGTATAACGCAGCATTTGTCAAACAACACTCAGACACTAAACACTGCCTGGCAATCATAAAAAATAAATGTGGTATTTAATAACTTGCCTAGAAAACAAAAAAGAGCAAAAAGGAAATATTGGATTCATGATATGGAATTAAAATATCAGACTAAATAACAATATACCCAAGGCACAACCTGCCATTGTAAGGACTGTATTTATCCAATTGTAGGGGACTGTAGCAGACGCAGACTTTTTCTGCTCTGACCAGCAACTTCTATTCTCCGTGTCGGAATCTCTGCCCCTGAAGGCTCCTGCCCTCCACTCACCCCACCCCACCCCCATCCCAGAACCATAGAAAGCCCCAGCCCTTATTACCAACAGGACAAGGTGCCAAGGAATCAACACTCCCACACCCACCCTAAAAGCCCTTATCCAGTGACTCATCTCAGGAATTGGTGTATAAATACTACAGCTTCCTCATCTCTCAATTGGGGTCATTCTGAGGTATGTATTTTTAACTATTTCCCAGAGTTTCCCCGTAGAATTAAGCTACAGCCAGTCACTAGCTGACTTTATAATGCACCCTTCATTAGCTATCTTTCTTTCCTGGTAACACTTCCCTGCTTTCCTCCCCTATTGTTTTCCTTAACTTTCCAAATAAACTCTCAAATCCTCATCTCAGGGTCTGCTTCTTGGGAACCCAGAAGGCTTCATTCTTGTAGTCTGTATGAATAACCCTGGGGTGGCACATTGCTTAATCTGTGGAACCATCCATGGCAGCTCAATAAATATATTAACATCTTCATTTCTACAACAACCAGAATAAGAAAGATGAAAAAATACCATTCTTTTTTCAAACTTTTTATTTAAATTCCAGTTAACACAGTGTAATATTGGTTTCAGGTGTACAATTTAGTGATTCAACACTGACATACAACATCTGGTGCTCATTACAACAAGTGTACTCCATAATCCCCATCACCTTTTTAACCCGTCCTTCACCCATCTCCCCACTGGTAACCATCAGTTTGTTCTCTATAAAGAGTCTGTTTCTTGGTTTGCCTCTCTCTCTTTTCCCCCATGTTCGTTTGTTTTTGTTTTTTAGATTCATATGAGTGAAATCATATAGTATTTGTTTTTCTCTGACTTACTTCACTTAGCATGATACCCTCTAGTTCCATCCACATCATTGTAAATAGCAAGATTTCATTCTTTTATATGGGTGAGTAATGTTCCATTGTGTATATACACCACATCTTCATCCATTCATCAGTCGATAGGCATTTGAGTTCTTTCCATAATCTGGCTATTGTAGATAATGCTGCTATAAACATCAGGGTGCATGTATGCCTTTGAAGTAGTATTTTTGTATTCTTTGGGTAAATACCTAGTAGTACAATTGCTGGGTCATAGAGTAGTTCTATTTTTAACTTTTTGAGGAAGCTCCATACTGTTTTCCAGAGTGACTACACCAATTTATATCCCCATCAACAGTGTAAGAGGGTTCCCCTTTCTCCACATCCTCACCAACACCTGTTGTTTCCTCTGTTGTTGATTTTAGCCATTCTGACAGGTGTGAGATAATAGCTTATTGTAGTTTTGATTTGTATTTCCCTGATCATGAATGATGTTGAGTATCTTTTCGTGTGTTTTTTGGCCATCTGGATGTTTTCTTTGGAAAAATGCCAATTAATGTCTTCTACCCATTTTTTAATTGGACTATTCGTTTTCGAGGGAAAATGCCATTCTTTTTTTTTTTAACATTTATTTATTTTTGAGACAGAGAGAGAGCATGAACAGCAGAGGGTCAGAGAGAGAGGGAGACACAGAATCTGAAGCAGGCTCCAGGTTCTGAGCTGTCAGCACAGAGCCCGACGCAGGGCTCGAACGCACAGACCACGAGATCATGACCTGAGCTGAAGTGGGACGCTTAACCCACTGAGCCACCCAAGCGCCCCGAAAATGCCATTCTTTAGTCATGAATATGATAAATGCAACTTAGAAGTCATTGGTTTTTTTAACTTCCTATGAAATATTTATTATATTGCAAAGATCATATTTTTCACAAAATTGTTTTATGAAGACAAATGTCAATACAATGAGATATGTAAGTTTAGTTGTTTAAATTCATCACTCACCTTGTTGATGAATGATGCAGATTAGAAAGGAATTCATAGTAATTCACGTATTCTTTAACGAGTTTAGAATATTATAAATTCTATTTTATTTATTTATTTAATTTTATTTTTTATTTTTTAAAATTTACATCCAAATTAGTTAGTATATAGTGCAACAATGATTTCAGGAGTAGATTCCTTAATGCGCCTTATCCATTTTGCCCATCCCCTCTCCCACAACCCCTCTAGTAACCCTCAGTTTGCTCTCCATATTTATGAGTCTCTTCTGTTTTGTCCCCCTCCCTGTTTTTATATTATTTTTGTTTCCCTTCCCTTATGTTTATCTGTTTTGTCTCTTAAAGTCTTCATATGAGTGAAGTCATATGATTTTTTCTTTCTCTGACTGACTAATTTCACTTAGCATAATACCCTCCAGTTCCATCCACGTAGTTGCAAATGGCAAGATTTTATTCTTTTTGATTGCCAAGTAATACTCCATTGTGTGTGTGTGTGTGTGTGTGTGTGTGTGTGTGTGTATACCACTTTTTCTTTATCCATCCATCCATTGATGGACATTTGGGCTCTTTCCATACTTTGGCTATTGTTGATAGTGCTGCTGTAAACATGGGGGTGCATGTGTCCCTTCGAAACAGCACATCTGTATCCCGTGGATAAATGCCTAGTAGTGCAATTGCCGGGTCATAGGGTAGTTCTATTTTTAGTTTTTTGAGGAACCTCCATACTGTTTTCCAGAGTGGCTGCACCAGCTTGCATTCCCAAGAAGTCATTGTTTTAAGCTAAAAGGGCTTTATAACAACTAAGGATCTACTGGAAACCCAGGAGGAAAATAGTGTGGTTGGCAGGTCACCTTCAGTAGAGTAAATTTTATACCACCTGTTTTAGCATTGTTAAAAAGTGCAGTATTTATTGAGCACCTGTTTATGAGTATGCACCTGACTCTATAATTTGAATATTTAGCATGCTTAAATTCTTGAGTTCACCTGTGGAATTAGGTGAAAAAAATAAACAAAAATCACTTAAATGGTTAAATTCTATCTAAATCTTACCTTTGCCAAAAACCATTTTGTTCATCAGGACAAAAGTGAGTGATGGATCTTTACAATGGCCTGCCCTATATATGTCACTGTACAAAATGCAGAAATATCTGAGATCCATATGTCTTACAGAATGTTAATGAAGACTCTAATGTTTTAAGTTTAATGCTTCAAAAGAATTTTTCCAAATACAGTGAATAAATTCAATCAATAGGCAAATAAAAGGAAACACATCAGACAGCAGCAGCGTGTACCAGAGACCTGCTGATCTGTGTATTTAACCAACACTAAGAACCTATTCCATGTGCAGTATTGTGCTGGAGTGCTGTGGGGACTATAAAGAGCAATACCATATGTTCCCTGTCTTAAAATTACTTAGAATTAGTGCTATTTTTGTTAGGAATAATATCACTGTAGACTTCTTTCTCAGAAATTATGCAAGCCAGATTAGCATGCCAAACTCTTACTTTTAAGAGAAACCAATTGCTAGTAGACACCCTTCATACGCCTACACAATTCAACGTGCAAACCAAACCAAATACTGTATTTGTGTGTATTTTGAGGTCTCCATAGACTTAAAAAAGGAATTGTATTTTCATCACATACCTTTTGTATGTGCAAATTCCCTTTCACATCTCATAGATCTAATATGATGACCCACTTCATACTTGACATCATCAGGGATGATGGTGAGAAGGAACAGATTTAGTGTTATTAATTGTGTTATTAGTGTGATATTGACCCGCTAAGTAGCCATTTTCAGTGAAGTTCCCCCCAACTTTTCCTGAGTCTGCAGGGAAAGGAGGGAGTTTCCTCCATTGTAGCAGGTTTTGGGGTTGTGTAGTAGTGTTTGCTTTTCTGCAAAATACCAAGTCACAGCTACTTTGGAGAACTACCTCAAATGTTAAATCAATGGTAAAGAAAGAACAGAGATGTAATTAAAAGATCACCATAAAAATATAGAATCGCTTATAATACATTCCATCAGTGTGTGTGTGTGTGTGTGTGTGTGTGCTGAAACTTAATATTTTTAAGCCTTCTTTAACACATATTAAGTTAGTTTTTATTAAAATAGTGTGTATCAGAACTTGACCCTTTTTGAGTATCTTTTTTTGAGGAGTGTATTTTGTTGTGTTTTATACAAAATGCTACTTTTAAACTATTCAGGAAGCAAGACATATAATACACTCCCTAAAAAGAATATTTATATTTATTGAGCATTTATTTAGTTTCATATGTAAAGCTCTATGCATTAAAATTCCGTTCAAACTAAAACAATAGCAGTATTGGGGGTTTATAATATATGTAGACCTAAATAGTATACATATAAGTTTAATATGCATACACGAAAAACATACTCAACAATAATATAAATATCCGGAGGGGAGAAATCAAAGTATACTATGGTGAGGTTCTCAATTTATTATTCCTAGGACTAATAAGAAATAATCTTATTGATATCATGCTGACTCCAGAAAATCCTAATTTTGAAAAAACTGTACTTGGCATTAACCCTTTAAAGTCATGAAGAAGGACATTTATAGTAATCCTGAAATATATCTGAAATTTATCCTATTAAAATGAAAAATGAGGATTAAAATAACATTGTATAATGCTTTAATTTCAAATACTGGTCCACATTTTATTAATAGCTACACACCATAAAATATGAGGCAGTACTAAGGAATTAATCTTGCCCATTAAACACACACAACGCGCACACACACACACACACACACACACACACAAGGCTTTAGGAAGGAAGGAAGGAAGGGTATAAACCTGCTTGTCCCTCCAAGTTCTCGCTAGCCAATGAAAAGTATGACATTGACTTTGTTAATATAGAAGCAGAAGAAGACAACTCCCTGCCATTGCAATGCCTCAGTTTCAAATGAAAGGACCTGAAGTAGTCAACAGTGTTTGGTCTGGGTCCAGACTGCCAGGATGCAAATCCCAGCTTCACCCTATGGGAGTGATATTAGGTAAAATACTTAACCATCTCTGAGTCCTATTTCTTCATCTGTAAAATGGGGATAATCACAGTAATTCCTTCATAGGATTGTTGAACGTTATAATGAGAAGATTAATGTAAAGTATTTAACATAGTTCCTGGCAGATAGTAAGTATGCAATAAAAAATTAGCCTTGGTTACTATATTTGTTGTACAGATGACCAAAAAAATTTTTTATTTATCTTTGAGAGAGAGAGAGACAGAGAGAGAGAGAGACAGAGACAGAGTATAAGTGGGGGAGGGGCAGAGAGAGGGAGACACAGAATCCGAAGCAGCCTCTAGGCTCTGAGCTGTCAGCACAGGACCCAATGCGGGGCTGAAAGACACAGGTTTGAACCCACAAACCGTGAGATCATGACGTGAGCTGAAGTCGGACGCTCAACCGACTGAGCCACCCAAGCGTCCCCAGATGACCAAATTTGACAGAGAGGTAAAAAGTCTCTTTGACGTATAAAGAGAGTTTGCTACAGAAATACCAATACCTGACACTGTCCAGGGTCAGTGGTGACAGAGCTTTTAGGTCACAACTGTCAACCTGTATTATTTTATGGTCTGCTGATCCCTTCAACCAAAAATTTGAACAAGAAGAGAGAAAAGGAAGGCAATGCCAAGTTAGTAGTAAAATCAGTACTAAGTGTTCTTCATCCTGTCCTTGCATCCATACTACATAAGGAAAGGCCTACATTTTTTTAGGCAACCCACCTATCATTGATTCTGTCATTGAATTGTTACAATTGCCCCATTTGCTGGGAACTTACTATGTGCAAAGCAAAACTCTAGGTGCTCTGGAAAATCTGGGCAAAAACTCAGGGGAATTTGCCCTTACAGGAGAAGGAAGGTATCCTGTAAAGTTAAAATACTTAGAACTTACACTAGGTATACACAAGAGAAGTAGGTGCTTAAGATCTAATCTGTGGCCAATGTAATTCAAATTCTCAAAAGTACAAAATTAGCACACTTGACCGATCAGCACAATACCTGCATCAGTCCATTAAGGTATCACCACATTATTTGATCCTAAAATAGAATTTAAAAACATTAAGCTAGCAACCAAATAAAAATTTGCCATGGATAGCCAGCTGAACTGGGAGAAAAGGCATCCCTGTACCCCTAGGATGTATGTTATAAAGAGAAGACAATAAACCTAAAATATATCGAGTACTAAAAGTGACATTGAAAGCTACCAAAGTAAGGTATTGGGAACTCAAAGAAAAGATTGTAGGATCTGAATAGTATTCTGATATTCTATATTAGTAATCCATAAACTTTGAGGTAGAAGGAGTGGAGCCAGACCCTCAGGTGAATCAAATCAAAACTATGGATCCCCTCTCTGGAAAAATGCTCATAAAGCATGCACCAAAATGTTCACATGCAATTATTTTTATTACACTGAATATTTATTTTCCTTACACAGCAAACGTTAAAAAATAATCTTTACTTAGATATATGTCCTCCTTGTTTTTTTTTCACACAAAGATTAACAGCTCATTCTGGGGGTGGGGGAAAAGCTGGAGAAAACAAAGTTAGCTTTAATTCTGCTCAAAAGAAAATTTCATTGAGAAGGTTGTGTTTGTCTTCATTGCAAAGTTGACAATGAGGTCTTTACCACAGCAACGCACACATCATGTGTAACGTCTGTAACAATTTTTAATATTATCGGGGGAAGCAACCTTCAAAAGAGTTTTACTAAAGGGGCCCTGGGCAGCTCAGTTGGTTAAGCTTCCAACTTCAGCTCAGGTCATGATCTCACAGTTCATGGGTTTGAGCCCCTTATAGGAGGACTCTGTGCTGACAGCTCAGAGCCTGGAACCTACTTTGGATTCTGTGTGTGTGTCTCTCTCTCTCTGCCCCTCCCCTGTTTGCACTCTGTCTCTCTCGCTCTCTCAAAAATGAACATTTAAAAAAAAAAAGAGTTTTACCTTTTTTTTAAATGTTTATTTTTATTTTGAGAGAAAGAGAAAGTGGGGCAGGGGGAAAGAGAGAGGTGGACAGGGGATCTGAAGCCATCTCCACGCCAACAGCAGAGAGCCCCATTCAGAGCTTGAACTCACCAACCATGAGATCGTGACCTGAGCCAAACTCAGACGCTTAACCAACTGAGCTACCCAGGTGCCCCTAGAGTTTTACAGTGTTTCTTGTTTTTTGTAGATTATTGCCTTCAGAAATACTGATAAAGTTTACCCCTACCCACCCACTCCAACTTTATTTGTGGAAGCACTTCCTCCACTACTGGATAGTTTCCATGGCTATTTCTCTTAAATCTCCTCTCACAATCTTAAACAGTATTTAAAAATTCACCTCAAGGGGCGCCTGGGTGGCGCAGTCGGTTAAGCGTCCGACTTCAGCCAGGTCACGATCTCGCGGTCCGTGAGTTCGAGCCCCGCGTCAGGCTCTGGGCTGATGGCTCGGAGCCTGGAGCCTGTTTCCGATTCTGTGTCTCCCTCTCTCTCTGCCCCTTCCCTGCTCATGCTCTGTCTCTCTCTGTCTCAAAAATAAAAAAATAAAAACATTAAAAAAAAAAATTCACCTCAATAATTTACCAAAGAAGACTTGAATGGGCTTTTTCCTGTCACACTGTTCTTAGAATGGGCTTTGTTTTCTTTCCAAAAACAATAACTTAAAGTAAAATGTTTGAAATTCAATCATGCTGTTTAGGATTGTTCTTGGGGGAAGTCAGCCAATTTCTGTGCAGTTGAGAAGAATGTCATATATTCTCATTTCATGACAAAATTATTGTAAGGGACTCGCTGGCTTTCCTCGCAATAGGCAAGGCTTCTTCCAGGACTATTGACTAAGGCTTTAATGACAAAGCATCAAAAATGAGAGTCATTGATTCATGGGTTCCTTTTTTCACCAAATACCACATATATTCTACAGTAGAGAACCCTACCCTCTGTGCCTAAATGGGTTACAGGTGTTCTGACACAATGATCCCTTCTACCCTTGGAGTAAGTGAATGGGAACAGTCTCTTCTGGAAGCAATCCTTTGTGTTCATCCCATTTTGCCATACAAAGATTACCATTTTCAGCACATGCTATGGACATGATTGAAAAGGTTGGAAGTGTAGTTGAAGTTTTGCTTGACAGAGAGGTTTTCACCATCTCAAATATTGATTGCTTTTAAAGTTTTCAAAAGGGGTTCTTAAAATAGACTTTTTTTTTTGATGACACAGTATGCATGTAATAAATAGATGGAAACCAGCATCTGGCTGCCCCCGGACCTGTCAATAGTTCCATTCCTTGGCATGCTAAAGGAAACTGCAGTCGTTGAAAAATTCCTCCGTGACCTGCTTCAAAATAGTAGAAAAAAACATTAGCAATTGTGGAGTGGATGACCTCATCCAACAGAGAGATTACTTAGATTTTCTCCCTCTGTCTCAGATCACAGACTAACTTTAGTACTTCCAGGACATGTGACTTCTAAGGTTTAGGTAATTCTGTGACTTCTTTTGATTCAAACTTTGTCGATCCTTCAGAGAAAAACTGTTTTGTTCAGGGTACAATACAGGTTTGATAAAGTACACGTCTTTTCTCAGTTCTTTTAGTTTCTGTCTTAAAAAGCCCAGGCATAATTCTTCACTTAGTTCTGTTCTGTGGGAGCTAGGGCAAGAGCAGTTTCAAACACCACTAATACATTAACTCTTGATGCTTAGCTGATTAGGAAATTGTAGAAGTTCTCATTTTGATTTAAGAGAGGAAAGCTGAGACATGAAAAGGTAATGATGACCTGTCCAAAGTAATAGTTAATGGCAAATATTTATCAAGTGTCTCTGTTCTTGTATTGTGTTTGTTACTATACTTATGTTTTCTGCTTTTTTAGCCAGGTCTTTAGAGACTAGTCTATGTTTCAAATTAAGAATACTTTTACGAAATGAGATGATATGTTATTTTCTACTTATTGAGTGCCAATACTTAAAATAATGTTTTTGAAGCTTTGAGATGTAATTGACAAATAATTATATATAAGAGATACAACTTGATGCTCTGATATACATCGTGAAGTAATCACAATGTAATTAACACGTTAATCAAGCGTCTTCACATCATATAGTTACCATTTTCTCTCTTTTTTTTTTTTTAGGTTTCTTTATTTATTTTGAGAGAGAGAGAGCAGGCACAAGTGGGGAGGGGCAGAGAGAGAGAGAGAGAGAGAGAGAGAGAGAGAGAGAATCCCAAGCAGGCTCTGCACTGATGTGGGGCTTGAACTCACAAGCCGTGAGATCATGACCTGAGCTGAAGTCGGACACTTAACTGACTGAGCCACCCAGGTGCTCCTACCATTTTCTATTTTTCCCCCATTTTATTGAGAAATAATTGACATACATCACTGTATAAGAGGTATAGCATGATGGTTTGATTTACACACACTGTGAAATGGCTATAATAGGTTGAGTTAACATCTACCTTCTCATCCAGATACAATAAGAAGAAAAGAAAGGAAAATATTTTTCTGTGATGAGAACTTTCTCTTAACTTTCCTATATATCATATAGTAGTGATATCTATATTCATCATGTTGTATACAACATCCCTAGTACTTATTTATCTCATAACTGAATGTACCTTTTGACCACCTTCCTCCAACTCTCCTTTCCCCACTGCCACCTCTGGTAGCCACAGATTTAATCTATTTTTCTATGAGTTTGAGGTTTTAATTTTTTTTTTTTTTTTACATTCTACATATAAGTGAGAGCATACAGTATTTACCCTTCTCTGTCTGACTTATTTCACTTAGCACAATGCCTTGAAGGCCCATCCACACTGTCACAAATGGTACAATTTCCTCATTTTTGTGGCCGAATGAGATTCCATAATATATGTATATATCACACAACTTCCTATATCCATTCATCCATTAATGCACACTTGGGTTGGTTCCATGTCTTGGCTATTGTAAATAATGCTGCTATCAACATGAAGGTATTGATATTTTCTCAAGTTAGTGTTTTCTTTCCTTTGGATATATTCCCAGAAGTGGAATTGCTGGATCATATGGCCGTTCTATTTTTACTTTTTTGAGGATCCTCCATGCTGTTTTCCTTAATGGCTGTTCCCAGTTTACATTCCTATCAACAGTGCACAAGGGTTCCCTTTTGCCCCATGCATGCCAGCATTTGTTACTTCTGGTCTTCCTGATGGTCATTCTAATAGGCATGAGCTGGTATCTTACTGTGGTTTTAATTTGCATTTCCCTAATGACTAGTGATTTTAAGCATCTTTTCAATGTACTGGTCGGCCTTTCATATATCTTTTTGGAGAAATGTCTATTCAGGTCCTTTGCCCATTTTAAAATTAGGTTATTTGAGTATTTTTGCTATTGAGTTGTTTATGTTCTTTATACACTTTTGTATCAGGTATATGGTACACAAATATTCTTTCCCATTCCACAGGTTGTTTTTTCACTTTGCTAATAGTTTCTTTTGCTGTGTAGAAGCTTTTTAGTTTGATGTAGTCCCACCTGTTTAGTTTTGCCTTTGTTACTAGTGCTTTTGATGTCATATCCAAAAAAATCACCACCAAGATCATGTCAGGGAGCTCTGTTCCTATGTTTTCTTCTAGGAGTTTAATGTTTCAGGTCTTACATTTAAGTCTTTAATCCATTCCAAGTTAATTTTTGTGAGTGGTATAAAATAGGGGTCCAGTTTCATTCTTTTACATGTGAATATCCAATTATCCCAGCACAATTTATTGAAGAGACTGTCTTTTCTCCATTGAGTAGTCTTGGCTACCTTGTCATACATTAGTTACTACATATGCTTGGTCTCTCAATTCTGTGCCATTGCTCTAGGTGTCTGTTTTTATGCCATTACCATACTGTTTTGATGATTATAGCTTTACGGCATAGCTTGAAATCAGGAGTGAAAACTGCTTTTTTATTCTTTCTCAGGATTTTTTGGGGCTATTTGGGGTCTTTTGTGGTTTCATACAAATTTTAGGAGGGTTTTCCTACTTTTACAAAAATACCTTTGGAATCTTAATAGGGATTTCATTGTATCTGTAGATGGCTTTTGGTAGTATTGACATTTTAAGAATGTTAATTCTTCCAATCCATGAATACAGCATACCTTTTCATTTATTTGTGTCTTCTTCAATATTTTTCATCGCTGTCTTGGAGTTTTCAATGAAGAGATTATTTTTTACCTCTTCAGTTAAATTTATTCTTAAGTATTTTATTATTTTTCAATGCTATTACAAATGGGATCAATTTATTTCTTTCTCAGAAATTTCATTGTTAGGGTATAGAAACACTGCTGATTTTTGTATATTAATTTTGTACCCTGCAACTTTACTGAATTCATTGATTATATCTAACAGGTTTTTAAATTAAGTCTTGGGGCACCTGGGTGGCTCAGTCGGTTGAGCGTCCAACTTCAGCTCAGGTCATGATCTCGCAGTCTGTGGGTTCGAGCCCCGTGTCAGGCTCTGTGCTGACAGCTCAGAGCTGGAGCCTGCTTCGGATTCTATGTGTGTGTCTCTCTCTCTCTCTCTGCCCCTCCCCCGCTCATGCTCTGTCTCTCTCTCTCTCTCTCTCTCTGTCAAAAATAAATAAACATTAAAATTTTTTTAAATAAATAAGTAAATAAATTAAGTCTTTAGGATTTTCCCTATATAAAATCATGTTGTCTGCAAATAGAGAAAATTTTACTTCTTCCTTTCCAAATCTGATAATTTTTAATCCTTTTTCTTGCCTGATTGCTCAGCTAGGACTTCCAGGACTATGTTGAATAGGAATGGTCAGAGAGGACACCCTTTTCTTATCCCTGATCTTAGATGAAAAGCTTTCATCCTTTCACCATTGAGTTTTATGTTAGCTGTGGGCTTGTTATATTTGGCCTTTATTGTGTTGAGATATATTCCTTCTATGTCTGATTAAGAGTTTTTATTGTGAACAGATGTTGAATTTTGTCAAATGCTTTTTCTGCATCTATTGAGATGAGCATATGATTTTATTAATGTGCTGTATCCCTACATCCCAGGGATAAATCCCACTTGATCATGCAGAATGATCCTTTTATTATGCTGCTGAATTTGGTTTGCTAGTATATTATTGGGAATCCTTGCATCTATAATCATCAGGCTTAGTAGCTGGTAGTTTTCTTTTCAAGTAGGGTTCTTTTTGTTTTTGGTATCAGGATAATGCTGGCCTCATAAAATGAGTTTGGGAGTGTTCACTCCTCTTCAGGTTTTGGAAGAGTTTTGGAAGAGTTTGAGGAGGATTGGTGTTCATTCTTTAAATGTTTGGTAAAATTCACTAATGAAGTCATCTGGTCCTGGGCTTTATTTCATGGGAGATTTTTTTTTTATCACTGATTTAATCTTCTTACTAGTAATTTGTATATTCAAGTTTTCTATTTATTCCTAATTTAGTCTTGAGTTGTAGGTTTTTAAGAATTTTTAATTTCTTCTAGATTGTCCAGTTTGTTGGCATATAGTTTTTCAGAGTAACCTCTTATGATCTTTTGAATTTCTGTGGTATCCATTGTAATGTCTCCTTTTTTCATTTATAATTTTGTTGATTTGGGTCCTTTCTATTTTTTCCTCCCTGGATAGTCTAGCTCAGGGATTGTCAATATTGTTATCTTTTCAAAAAACTATCTTAGTTTGGTTAATCTTTTCTATTGTTTTTATGTTCTTATTTCATTTGTTTTGCTCTAATTTTAACTATTTCCTATCTTCTGCTAAACTTGGGCTCAGTTTGTTTTTCTTTTTCTAGTTCCTTAAGGCATACAATTATGATGTGTATTTGGGATATTTCTTGCTTCTTAATGTAGGCATTTATTGTCCTGAAAGTCCCTCTTAAAACTGCTTTTGCTGCATCCCATAAGTTTTGGTATGTTGTGTTTCCATTTTCATTTGTCTCAAGAAATTTTTTTATTTCCCCTTTAATTTCTTCTTTGATCCATTGGTTATTCAATAAAGTGTAGTTTCATGCCATTGTGGTCAGAGAAGATACTTGATATGATTTTAATTTTCTTGCATTACCTAAGATTATTTTGTGGCCTAATGTATGTTCTATCCTAGGAAATGTTCTACCTGTACATAAGAAGATGTATATTCTGCTGTTGTTGGAAAGAATGCTCTGTGTATTTTATTAGGTCCATTTGATCTATAGTGTTCAAATCCACTGTTTCCTTATTGATTCTCTGCCTGGATGATCTATCCATTGTTTATAGTGGGGTATTAAAGTCCCCAACTATTACTGAATTACTGTTTATTTCTCCTTTTAGCTCTATTATCTTTTGTTTTATATATTTAGGTACCTCAATGTTGGGTGCATAAATATTTACAATTGCTACACTTCTTGATATATTGACCACTTTATCATTATATAATGACCTTCTTCATCTATTTTTACCATTTCTAGTTTAAAGTCTATTTTGTCTGATATAAATATAGCTACCCCTACTTTTGTTGTTGTTGCTATCTATCATTTGCTTGAAATGTCTTTTTTCATTCTTTTGCTCTCAGTGTATGTGTTTAAGGCTAAAGTGAGTCTCTTGTAGGTAGCATGTTGTTGGGTTTTGTTTTTTATCCATTCTGCAATTCAATGTCTTGGAGACATGTAATCTGTTTATGTTTAAAATAATTATTGATAGTAAGGATTTCCATTCTCTTCATTGTTTTCTTATTGTTTTGTAGATCCGTGGTTCCTTCTTATCCTATCTTTTTTGTTTTGTTTTTGATGTCTTTTGGTATCAGTATGCTTTGACTTCTTTAGTGTGTTCTTTAGTGTAATTACTTGTGGTTACCATGAGGCTTATATAAAATATCCTAAACACATAATACCCTATTTTATACTGATAACTTAACTTTAATAGAATTCATATACTTTACACTTTTACTTCTTTTTCCTCTCACATTTTAGATTGTTGCTATTACAACTTACATGGTTTTTATATTGTGTAACTAATAATAGATTATTAAATGATGGTTATCTTTCTACTTTAGTTTTCTCTTTCACTTTTAAACTGGAGTTGTGTTGTGCATCAGATCAAATCTCACTATGACTATATATTTACCATTACCAGTGAGATTTACACTACCTTTTTGTGTTTTTATGATGTTAGTGTTCTTTTACTTCCATTCAAAGAACTCCCTTTATGATTTCTTGTAAGATAGGTCTGGTGGTAATAAACTCCCTCAGCTTTTGTTTGGAAAAGTCTATCCATCCTTCATTTCTGAAGCACAGCTTTGCTAGGTATAGAAGTCTTGGTTGACAGTGTTTTGTTTTGTTTTGTTTTGTTTTGTTTTGTTTTGTTTTGTTTTAGAGAGAGAGAGACAGAGAGGGTGAGTGGGGAGAAGGGCAGAGGGAGAGAGAGAGAATCTTAAGCAGGTTCCATAGAGCCTGACACAGGGCTCGATCCCACTACCCTGGGATTGTGACCCAAGCTGAAATCACGACTCAGATGCTCAACCAACTGAATGACCCAGGTGCCCTGACAGTTAATTTCTTTCAGTATTTTGAATAGATCATCCCCATCTCTCTTGGCCTGAAAATTTTCCATTGAGAAATCCACTGCTAGTCATATGGGAGTTCCCTAGTATGTAACTTCTCTCTTCTCTCTTGTTGTTCTTAAAATTCTTTCTCTGGTTTTTGACTTCTGACAATTGAATTATATTGTGTCTTGGTGTAACCCTATTTGTGTTCAACCTCTTTGAGGTGCCTTGGGCCTCAAGGATCTGTTGTCCCATTTCCCTTCCCAAGTTCAGGAAGCTCTCAGCTATTATTGCTTTAAACATACCTTCTGTCCCTTTATCTTTTCCTTCTGGAATTACCACAGTGTGAATATTGTTTCTTTTCATTATGTTCTATAAATCCTGTAGGCTTTCTTCATTCTATTTTTTTTCTTCCTCTGACTAGGTAATTTCCAATGTCCTATCTTCCAGGGTGCTGATCATTTCTTCTGCATGGTTGAATCTACTTTTGAAACTCTGTTGAAATCTTCAGTTCAGTTATTGTATATTTCAAATCTAGGATTTTTTTTTTGATGGTTGCTATCCTTATCAAATTTCTCATTTTGTTCCTGCGTTTTTTTTCTAATTTCATTTGTGTTTTCTTGTAATTCACTAATCATTAAAAGGATATTCTGAATCCTTTCTATGACTGTTCATAGATCTCCATTTCTGTAGGGTCAGTTATTTGTGCTTTATTAATTTCTTTTGGTGGTATCATATTTATCTGATTTTTTGTGATCCTTGATTCCTTTTCTTCGTATCTGTACATATGAGTAATTGGTTTCCTTTTCCAAATTTTACAAGTTTGCTTGGCAGAGATAGTTCTTTACTAGTCAGTTCAGCTTGAGTTTCTGGATGTGTCTGCTGGTAATGTTTTTCAGCAAGTAGGGTCTACTATTTTGGTCTACTTTGGGATAAGGCAACTGATTTGAGCTCTAAGGATGGGGATGGGTCAGGGGTGGTGAGTAACTCACTAGAGAACAGTTGTATAGGACTGCTGGCTTTGTTTTCTACCCAAGGGAGACTGTAGGATGAGCTCTGCAATTGCCTGAATTCTCTGGCCAGCGTTACTAGATGGTCATGACTGAGTACTATATTCAGTAGTAGAAGAAAGATAGGAATTAGCTTCCCTGCCCTGGCAGGGCACCAGGCCAGGGGCCAGAGCCCATACAGCTCATTTTTGGGGGGCCCAAATCAGGGCTGAGTGTGCATTGAATTCCCTGGTCAGGTGAAGCCACTTGTTTTGCTCTGCAGATGGGGAACCCACAGGCTGTGCTCCCTGTTCATAAGGCTGTTGAATGGGCTACACAGCTTCCCATGTATTCTGGTCAATTTCCCTGGTTGGACAGGCTAAAGGCTATATTGAGTAATGGGGCTACAAATTAGAGTCCCTCCCTCGGCACAGTGGGAGAAGCAGCTCTAAAACTGGTAGAGCTCTTCACACCAAGTTCCTTGGCAATGCCACTGGCTTTGCTCTTCAAACTATTGCCTCTGTATGCCCTTCTCTCAGCTTGAGTACTGTGGGCCACATAGCCTTCAGATGTTTTTGCCACCCCGTATGGTCAGATGGGGCTAGAAGACACTCTCTACAACAGGTAAGGCTGTACTCACCCCCTTTGACAGGGTAGGAGAGGGAGGAGATGCTCCAGGCTATCCTCAATTTCCCGAACAGGCTCTCTGGTTGGGAGAGGATGGAGCTACCCTCAGCATTGTTTGTGAATCGATCCCTCTGCCTATGATAGCATGGGAACCCTCCATGATCTGTACTGGCTTTTCTCTGGAGACAATCATCTACATGCTCACCTCTCAGCTGGTGCACCACTGGACTGCACTGCTTCCAGGAGTTGTCACCAGCTCTCTTGTCAAATGGAGCCACTCTCCATAACAGCACCTTACTTAGGCATGGGCAAAGTGGGCTCCAGGGCCAGCAAAACCCTTTGTTTGAGAATCTAATTCAGGCACATCTGCACCCTGTCAAGTTCCTGGGTTAGATTCCATCCCCAACTTGGTTCTGTGGGTAAGCAAAGCTTCTGGTTGGGATTACTACTTGGGCTCTGCTAGTATGAACTCAGTCTGCCAAGATCCATGTATCGGTTGTTGCAAGCCCAATCCCCCATCCTGTCACTGTCAGATTCCCAGTGGCTGAGCCCTGCACATTCTTCTGCAATCCCTATGGTATGAGATCAGATTAGAGGCTCTGACAAAATGACCCACAATGCTGGGAAGGCTCATTGTCCCCAGGTTCTTTTCCCGCTGGAGAAATCAGGAGGTTCAGGAGAGACTGCTATGCATGTGCTGTGCTGGCCTAGGGGAGGATGATGTGGTCAACATGTAGCACTGCTCTTATCCTTCTAATATAGTCTGTCATGGCCTCTGAGCTACAGCATCATCCACATCTAGGATTCTTATAGTGGTGTCTTGTTCTAGAATAGCTCTTGTGAGGGGGAGCAAAGTCAAGAATAATGTCATTCTTGGTGCCATCTTGGTGATGTCACTCCATTTTCTTTTTTAAAAAATGTTTATGGTGAGAACACTTAAGATCTACCCATTTAGTAAATTTCAACTATGCAATACAGTATATGGTCACATTGTTGTATATTTTATCTCTATAACTTAATTATTTTGCGTAACTAAAATTTTGAACCCCTTGATCAACATCTCCCCATTTCCCCCTCCCCTGATCCCCAAAGAATTGACCATTCTACTCTCCGCTTCTATGAGTTAGAATATTTTGGATTCCACATATAAGTGAGATAATACAGTATTTGTATTTCTGTGTCTGGCTTATTTCAATTAGCATAAGGTCCTCCAAGCTCATCCACATTGTTGTAAGTGGCAGGATTTCCTTTTTTAAAAAAAGCTAAATAATATTCCATTGTGGAGTATTTTTTTTTCCAGTTTTAAGGAGATGTAGCTGACTTATAGCACTGTACAAGTTTGAGGTACACAGCATAATTACTTGACATACATATAGTGTGAAAGGATTACCACAATGAGTTCAGTTAATGTTCATCATTTCATCTAGTTATCTCTCAAAAAGAGTTTTTTCCTTGTGATGAATCTATCCTTAGCAAATTTCACATATAGTTGTCATTTTATACATTGTAAACCCAGAATTTATTTCTCTTATAACTGGAAGTTTATACCTTTTGGCCAGTTTCATCCAAATACCCCCACCTCCCAATACACAGACTGTTCATTGTAAACACAATATATAGTATCACAGACTTATTTTTCTAGAGAAAAAGAATTTTAATGTAAGAGCAGGAATAAATATGATAGTGATTTAAGAAAAATGAGGTTTATCAATAATGTCCATAATCTTAAAGCTGTCAAATGATTAGGTAAAAACACAAAACACTGATAAGATTGATCAAAAAGGAAAATAAGTAAAAGAACACAAAATAAATATTATTTGTAGTAAAAATATTTTTAAACTATGAGTTTAATGATAATTCCTAGAAAAATAATTATAATATATTTATTCAAAGGACCAATAATCATTAAAGAAATGTATTAGCAAAGTTCATATTCTACAAAATGCAGAAAATTTCACAGTGAATTATGATAAATCCTTAATATATAGAAAGGATTAAATATAGGACTAATACGTATTTTATCAAAAAACTGGATAAAAATACTTTAGAAAAAATATAATTTATAAGTATGGATGCAAACATTTTATAATTAATTAATTAAAAAATTTTTTTGATGTTTATTTATTTTTAAGAGAGAGAGACAGCATGAGCAGGAGGGGGCAGAGAGAAAGAGAGGGAGACAGAGAATCCAATGCAGGATCCAGGCTCTGAGCTATCTGCCCGGAGCCTGACACAGGGCTTGAATTCATGAACTGTGAGATCTGACCAGAGCCGAAGTCTGACCCTTAACTGAGTCACCCAGGAGTCTCTGGATGCAAACATTTAAAATACATATTGAGAGCACAAACATGGTTGAAAACCACTACATCTTTCACCTCAAGCTGTTCACAAGTTAGTGTCACAGGTCTTAAACTCAAAAGTCTCAAAGAAATTGTCTTTGCTATCACATTCTCCAGGGTCTCAAATAATAACTGCAGCAAGGGTCAGAGTCTGGAATGTGATAGAGTATCCATTTCATTTCTTGAATATTGCTTCCCTATACCCATCTGTTATTTTTTCTGTCTCTGTCAATGTCCTGCTTGCTAAATTCCCTAAATCTCTTAGTTTTGCTACCATTGAACAGCTGAAAGCTTAACCTGTCCTCATTGATAATGCTAGAAAAAGTCTTGTCCTATGTAACAGATCCACTGTGTAAGCACACTGTCACCATAAAGTATCTCCAGGCACCACATCCAAGTGAAAGACTAATTTTATATAAAAGATACAAAGTTCCTACTGAGATATGCATATAACTTCAATAATAAAAAAGAAGGCATATTTTTGGATTGTTCCTCATATTTTACAATCCTTTGAGAAATGGTATTCAGTAGAAAATTCTAGAGAGTGACCAACCTAAATAACTGAGTATGGGAAAGTTTTTGCTACCACAAATAATTACATATCAAAAAAAGCTGAAGAAGTAGCTAAGTGTTTTTGCTAATCCTCAAATCATTGCTTATCTCAAATGGCCTATCTATCACATTTTTCAAACGAAATCTTGAACGTAACTATCCTTTATATCTATTAGGACAAATTTGAAATAATTCTCCTGAGTTATTGCAGTGTGCACCATTCCTGATTGCTTATGGAACTGGGCTATAATTTTGTTTGGTGTTCTACAAAATTGATGTTCTACATTTTTATTGATCTAATATACATGCGGAAGTATTTAAAAGAGAGCACTATAGGCTCCAAACAGAGATATATGCTAGGGAAATTGTAGGGAACATATATCCTGCATGACAAAGTTTCCTCTTTTCCATTTCACTATGATTTTTAGTAGAATAGTTCCTAACTTTCTAGCTGGTATTGTTACAACTAAATTATTAATTCCCTAAAACAAGCACTCTTAATGTTGAACCTTTTATTTATTTACATATTTTTAAATTTTTTATTTATTTTTGAGAGGGAGAGAGACAGAGCACAAGCTG
The DNA here is from genome assembly GCF_023721935.1 of Panthera uncia. Classification (NCBI taxonomy): domain Eukaryota; kingdom Metazoa; phylum Chordata; class Mammalia; order Carnivora; family Felidae; genus Panthera; species Panthera uncia. The sequence continues at coordinate 70,903,235 of NC_064809.1, forward strand.
GGGAGGGGCAGAGAGAGGGAGACACAGAATCTGAAGCAGGCTCCAGGCTCTGAGCTGTCAGCACAGAGCCTGATGTGGCACTTGAACTCAGGAGCATAAAATGTGCTTGTTTATCTGAAAACATATTTATTCCACTTTCATTTGAAACAGTTTTGCTGGGTAGACTGTTGTAAGTTGAACGTCATCTTCTGTTGGTACTTCAAAGATAAGCTTTCACTGTCTTCTGGTGCCTCTTGTTGCTGTTGAGAAATTGTCTACTAATGTATTTGTTGCCCCCTTGAAGGTGATCTTTTCTCTGGCTTGTTACCAATATATCTGTTTGGGAAGTAATGCAATTTTCCTGAAATGTGTCTGAATGCAATTTCTTATATTTATCCTGTTTGTAATTCACTGGGCCTCCTGAATCTGAAGAAGAATGTTTTCTTGAATTCTGGATTTATATATGTACATATATACATATATATATTTTCATTATTTCCTCTCCCATATTACTCAGCCATAGAAAAGAATAAGACTTAGCTATTGCAACATGGAGGGACCTAGAGGTTATCATGATAAGTGAAATAAGACTGAGAAGCACAAATACTTTATGATTGCACTTATATATGGAATCTAGAAAAGAAATGAACAAAGCAGAAACAGATCGATAAATATGGAGAGCCAACTGGTGGTTGCCAGAGAGAAGAGGGGTGGGGAGATGGGCAAAATGGGTGAAGGGGAGGCAAAGGTACAGGCCTCCAGTTACGGAATGAATAAATCATGGGGATGAAAGGTACCATATAGTGAATATACTCATCAGTATTGTGTTAGTATGGACAAATGGTAGCTATGCTTACAGTGAGCATAACATAATGTGTAGAGTTGTGATAACACTCTTGAAACTAATGTAACATTGTGTCCACTATACTTTAGTAAAAAAGATATTTTTCCTTTCCCTATTTTCTCTAATCTCTTTCTCACTCTATCTTCATGTCTCTTTCCTATTTTCCATCTGTTAAAATTCTGACACTTTCTGGGTAATATCTTCATATTTTCTTTCAATTCATTAATTCTCTCTTCTACTATGCCTAATCTACCATTTAACCTATCTATTGCCTTGTAAATTGCGATGATTATATTTTTCTTCCTAGAAATTGTATTTGGTTCCATTTAAAATCTGTCTGCTCACATACTAATGGCCCATTTTTTCTTATGTTTTCAATTCCATCTTTTACTTAAACACTTCACATTTGCTTTTTTTGTTCTGCATCTCATAATGCTAATATCTGAAGTCCTTTACAAGTCTAAACCTGTTGTTTGTTGTTTCTTATTCCTTGAGCATTTGTTTAATTTTTTACAGTGAACTCATATTTGGCTGAATTTATTTTCAGGAAATTTTGAGGGGCTTATATTAAAGAATGCTTTCTGGTAGAAAAAATTTGATTATTTTTGCTGGATGTCAAGGGGGCTAATCAACTTGAGATCATTTTGATTTCTTGGCCCTGGCCATGAGGAAATATATAAATTTCAACTCAGATCCATGTGATAATAGGTTATACATCCTATCATTTTAATTGTTTTCCTCTTGAAGCTGTGACAGGCTTTTTAAACAGGCTTTTTAAAAAAAAATTTTTTAAATATGTATTTATCTTTGAGAGACAGAGACAGAGCACAAGTGGGGAGGGGCAGAGAGAAAGGGAGACACAGATTCCAAAGCAGGCTGCAGGCTCCAGGCTCCAGGCTGCTAGCACAGAGCCTGATGCGGGGCTCAAACCCACAAACTGTGAGATCGTGACCTGAGCTGAAGTCAGACACTTAACTGACTGAGCCACCCAGGTGCCCCAAACAGGCTTTTTTAATTTACCTGTGCTACTGCAGGGATCTTCTTCATGTTGTCCATTCACTGTGGCTGTAGCCACTTTACGTGTCTCAGTTTTATTCCGTGTGTTGGGGTGTGTCTCAGAATTCTCTTAACTCGTTTGGGCTGTGGAACATACATTTCTGGATCCCTGAATGCTATATAATAAGCAAGATGCTAGGTTCCCCAATCTTGGCATGTAGCCCCAAAGTATCCACAATTCCTCATTTAATTACCTCTCTGATTTCAGCTTGGTGCTTTATTTTTTGTTGGGGGATGCTCGGAATCTTGAGGATTTTCCTTATTTTCTTGCAGCTACACAGTACATTTAAAAATGTTTCTTGGGGCGCCTGGGTGGTTCAGTCGGTTGAGCGTCCGACTTCAGCTCAGGTCATGCTCTCGCGGTCCGTGAGTTTGAGTCCCACGTTGGGCTCTGTGCTGACAGCTCAAAGCCTGGAGCCTGCTTCAGATTCTGTGTCTCCTTCTCTCTCTGACCCTCCCCCGTTCATGCTCTGTCTCTCTCTGCCTCAAAAATAAATAAACATTAAAAAAAATAAAAAAATAAAATAAAATAAAAATGTTTCTTTATCGTCCTTTATCCAGTGTCTAAGTGTTTAGCTGTAGGAGAACCTTTTAAAAAATATCTGGATTGATATGCTGCCAGTGGATAAGTCATAAATAGTTAAATTTTCAATGTTTTTTTTTTGTTAAAAAAGAAGTCAAAGTTCTTACCAAGTGCAAAATTCTTACTGTTAGTGATTTGTAAATTGTAAAGATAATAACAATAATGGTAGGTAAAATTTACTGTCTATCTATTTGCCAGGCGCTGTGTGCATGTTGTCTCATTTCTCAAAGGATGAGGTAATAGTACGTACAAGCTACAGGTGAAAGATGTGAGACTTAGATACTTAGAGACTTTCCCAAAGTCACATAGCACGTGGAAGGGATAGGTTTGTCTGATAATAAATTTTTGTGAGCTTCCCCCCCCCCGACCCCCCCCCCGACCAAAACCACTAAGCTGGATTGCTTCTCTATTCAGGCTCTGCAATCTTAGAAGATAAAACCATTTGAAAAATGTTATCAGCTATGTTTTGTTTCAAGGTGGCAAAATGATCAGAGATCAACTTTGAAGTACAGGATCTTCATCTCTTAACAATATATAAAAACTTTGGTCAAACTCTGACAATTTCTTCAAAACTTATCATGGATCAAAGAAATAGACAAAAATGGGAAACATTAAAACAGCCAAGTTGAAAAGAGATGTTTTCAGTCATCCAAGAATATCAGATAAGTTCTAGAAGCAATATATTTGTTCTGTGCTTTATTCACTGCCTTATCTCAAAAGGAATTTAAGATAGCTGACAAGAATGCACAAAATTCAAGATATAAATTAGAAATCGGTGAGGAAAAAAGAAACAAGGAAAAACAGAAATAAGATTAAAAGAAAAAATGTGTACCATTGAGCTTGCTATGAGCTAGCAAATCTGGCTTTCTAAGACCCACTTGAAAAGGGCTACCTGAGTAGTTATGAGTCACCATGTGTAATAACAAAACTAATAAAAACAACTCAATTGTTCAGAAGCACAGATATGACTGATCCCTATGAATAGGATCCAAAGTTTCTCACAAAGCACCTCATAAATAGGACATTGTATAATGAAAAGAACAACATCCTGATCATGTAACTGTGGCATTTTTTGAGAGTGAAAGGGGAACTATTAGACATTATGCTGGGACAATAGGTGTAAACTGAGCCTGTCCCCCCAAAATCAAAATGTACACTTACCCTACTTACTGTAATCACAACTACATATTTTATGAAGATATTTTATTATCGCACTCCTCAATACAAGCCGATGATTGCACACAAATTAGCAATTCAGTAAAAACAGCTGTATTTGAAGTTAACATAACATGACTGTTCTTTAACTTTCAGCTGATCTTGTTAAATGGTAGATTTTAGAGCACAGTGGAGCAGGAGTAACAAACTCAAATGGGTTCAGTGGCAAGGGAATTAACTGAAGACTGTCAAGTAGCCAGGGGTAGGATAATAGGAAATGGTTAGTGAATAAAACATTTTAATTAATTAATTAATTAATTAATTTAAAAAACTTTATTTAGTTTCAAGTTTATTTACGTATTTTTGAGAGACAGCGTGCACAGGTGGGGGAGACTCAGAGACAGAGAATCCAAAGCAGGCTCTGTGCATGTTAGCATGGAGCCTGACACGGGACTCAAACCTACAAACTGTGAGATCATGACCTGAGCTGAAATCAAGAGTCACTCACTTAACTGACTTAGCCACCCAGGTGCCCTGTGAATAAAACATTTTAAAACAATATTTTGAAAAACAAAATCAATCTATAGTTGAACCTAGTTTCCAACTGAGTGACTGACAGTTGGGAATAATGACATATCCATATCGTATGATGGGTTTCAGGTCTATGCCATCTGCATTCAATGTTCAGTAGACATTTTTAAACATTAACTAGGCCTTCACTTTTCAACTAATTCTTGCTTGTGTCTGTCACTATGTTGAAAACATATTTAGAAGGGTTTCCAATTAAATTTGAACAAAAACTTCCGAGGCGCCTGGGTAGCTCAGTCTGGTGACTCTTGGTTTTGGCCCAGGTTATGGTCTCACAGTTTGCAAGTTAGAGCCCCACATTGAGCTCTGCATTGATAACATGGGGCCTGCATGGGATTTCTTTCTCCTCTCTCTCTGCCCTTCCCTGGCTTGCTCTCTCTCTCTCTCTCTCAGTAAATTAAATAAGTATTACAAAATTTTAAAAAATTTGAACAAAAATTTCTGAAGTAATTTTTGACTTTTATAAGTAGCTTGTTCTGTGCTCGCTTCAGCAGCACATATATATGTAGCTTGTTCTTTTGAAAAGTAATCATTACTGACTCAAAATTTCCTCTGACTCTGGCTTCTGAAGAAACGCTTTTCCTTGGTCTTTCAGGTTGAAGGACCTGTTAAAAAATAGTCCATCCAATCTGAGGCTATGTTAGTAAAAATGTAAGATTCCAGACCAGAGAACTAACAGGTAAAGGGGTATCTGCCAGTCAGATCCCATCTAGCGCAGTTCACTGTGGGTGGCTCCATTATTACTAAAGGGAGACTGACAAAGCATGAGGCCCGAAATGGCAATGCTTCCATTTTCCACTATTTCTAGGGTTTTTCTCCTTTCAAGGGACATTTTCAAGTTCCTGTACCTCAGTCCCACCCCTACCCCCCTTATCAACTCTCAGAAGATGACTCGACCTCAGAGACATCATTAAACAATTCAAGTCTGCTCCCCACTTTAGATGTACCTGTGTTCACACAGCTCTGGTTAGTGGAAGAGGTATCCTTTCTCCTGTTCAAGACACATTAATCCACAGGATGTCACCTCTTCCACCTTCTTAGCAATTCTTTATTTTTATTTACTCTCTATTTTGTATTTGCAACTCTCCCTTTCTCCAGGCTCTTTCCTGTGGACACAGAAAGGAGGTCAGGTCTCCAGGATCTTTAAATAAACCAGACTTGCTCTTTGTCCTCTGACTTCTACACTATCTCTCCTCTGTTCATCACACCTTTTGACAAGGGGGCCTGCAGGCACTGTCTTCTGCACTCACTTCCTCCTATCCACTCCACAATCTCTAGCAGTCTACACTCTGGTCCCTTCAGTACTCTGAAATAGCTCTTGCCCAATAACTTCCTAATTGCTTAATCCAAAGAACAATTTTCTCTTATCCTCACAGCATTGGTGACTGTGAACTTCTTTTAAAACTCCTTAGTTTCTGGGATAATGCTTTCTTGATTTTCCTCTAACATGCCTGGACATTCATTTCAGTCAATTTTATGAGCTGTTTGATCAACCCCTTAATGTTGTTGGCTTTCCTCTATATAGGATATACATGATGGCTTCAATTAACACCTGTTGACAAATCCCAAATCTGCAGCCCTAGACCAGTTCCAAACGCCTGATCTGAATATTCAAGTGCCTAGCCTTCCTCAAACTCAACATCTGCAATTGACCTTATCTTCCCCCGCCCTCCATTCTCCCTACATCATCACCTTTCACTCACTCAAAGTAGTCATTTAGGAATTATCTTTGACACCTCCTTTTCCTTTCCTCCTACATTTCCATTTAGTTGGTCAAATCCTAATTTTCTCTTCAATCGGCTTTCTACTTTCTACATCACTGCCCTAATTTAGAAAGTTTAACTGTGTAGCATGCTTCCAAAAGTTCCCCATTATTTTCACAACACATTTTTAATTACTTAGCATGGCGTCCAAAACCATTCATATTGTAACTTTTCCAAAAGTAGCATCTAAACTGAAGTAACTGGAATGCACCATTCTCTTTCACATCTTTCCCTGTGCCCTTTCTACCCCCACTATGTAGTTCTGCAGTACTGAGTTCAGGTATCTCCTCCCACAGGGTGTTTGCCCAGCTTCTCCAGCCAAGATTGGATGTTCCCCTGGCATATTCCTGTGGCATTTTGGGTTTACTTCTGTTAGGGCATTCATATCAAAGGCTGCAACTGCTAATTTACTTATTGGAATCCCTCACTAAACATACCCGTAATAATAGATAACATTTGTTGAAAGCTGTGTATCAGGCCCTGTATTAGTGCATTGCAGGCATCATTCATTTAACCCTCACAACAATCCTAAAAAGTAGTTACGAATACTACCTTTGATTCCCAGGGGAGGAAACTGAGCTTAGAGGTTAAGCAAATTCCTCAGTCACAAAAGGTTATATCCTAACCTTTCAGAGAGCAAGAATCTGTCCTATTTGTCTATGAAGAGAACTTGTTGACATATGGCACATGGTAGATCCCCAATAAATGTTTATCGAATAAATGAATGATCGAATAAATGAATGAAGAGCTCAGAGGACAAATTGGAACCAGCAAACAGAAATTAAATACAGGCAGTTTTTGTTTAGCCTAAAAAATGATTTTGTATTAGTTAAAACTGCCCAATGGAATGGATCACTCAAAAGACAGTTACATGTGGCACTTATCACACTGAAGAGTATTTATACATTTTCATTTTTTCTCCCTTGTGATTAGGGGCTGTATCATACTTTGCTTTCATTCTTCAGAAACTAGCCAAGAGCTAGAGATGCTCAGCTGGTGTTTGTTGAATGGATTGGATTGAATTTAAAGGCCCAGCAAACTAAAAAGTGGGTATTTGCCGTTAATACCATTCACTGAAAGTTTAACTCCCATTGTTCTTTATTTCTTTCCATTATTTTGCCTTTTATTTCTAACCAGCTTTGAGAATAAAGACAAGGTAGGGAAAGAGTTTAGAAATTTCGTTTGTTGTTTGTAAAATTCCACCAGACTGTAAGCCCAGTGGGGGCAGTGAATGTATCTTTTATCACATTTATATCCTTAGTCTTGCACATAATAGGTGTTGAATATTTGTTGGATGAAACATGCACCCGTGTGCGCGCGCACACACACATACACACACACACACACACAAACACACACACACACCAACAGTGTGCTCTTCACTCCCGTAAGGCCCTGTGGAACCATATGCCATATAAGGAATTCCCGCATTAGGTGGGAGATTTGAACCACATGAGTGTTGTTACATGGAAAACTAGTTAAATTATATACTTTGGATCCCCAAAAAAGAGAAATGGAGAAAGGAAGAGGAGAAAAGTACTAAATCACAATTGTGATTCTCAAGCCCAAGGCAAGACTCAGAGTAGTAAAAATCTTCCTCAAAGACCACAGACAGGCCGTAAAGAAACAGTGGGCTGTATGACCTCTGAGGTCCCTACCAAATTTAAGATTATTTTTCATTTATTGATCCTAAATATTGAAACGAGGGGCTACATTTCATTCAACACACTGATGGTCATATCTAGAATTCATTTATCATATACTATCCTGGCACTGAGGATACAGTTGTAAAAAGAGACAGAGAAATTCTTAGCCTCATGGAATTTACATTCTAATGCAGTATGGGACTAGGAGACAAATGATAACAAGGTATTTTAAACAGTGTTGTCCAAAAAAGGTAGCAATAAGCCAGGAAATGGCAAAATTAATGAGACAGCATTACAGTGGTTGTATCTTGAAGTGCTAGGCTCTTTGGTCATTGGTACAGACAATGGGCCTTGGAGCAATTTTTAACAGTAATTCCTTGACACTTTAAAGACCCATTCCTTTCTCAACGTCCTATTATCTAAATTCCCCATATATGTTGTTAACAACTGCTGCCATTTCCTCACTGGCTTCCAGCTTTCTTCTCCTCTGTGCACATAAAAAAACTACTAACTACAATTTTCTTTTAGGTATCATATCAATCACTTTTTCTTTTCAAAAACTTCAAAAAATCTGAGAAGGTACATATGTCAATTTTATCACCTATTTAATTTTCTCTCCCGCCTTTCCCTTTCTTGTCTATTGGCATATTCTTCTTTCTTAGTCTTTCCCTCTCCATTCCTTCAATAAACCAAAATAATTTTTCTCCATGTTCACCAAATAGTCTTCATCTCATTTAAAATAATCTGATTTTTCTTTTCTTCCATAAAACTTTTCCTAACCTAATATAATATTAAACACTACATATTAGCATTTTTATAGTTACAGACAAGATTTTAAATTTAGGTCACAGAATTACAAAATATGTAGGAAAGGGTTATAAATGAATTTTACATGTTTTATGTTCAAATTGGTTTACCAATATTTATTTTTCTCTTGAGCTTTGGCAAGACCTTGGGAATCAGACTATGAGCTATGTTCCATGCTTTTTAACACAGGAACACAAAGATCCTAATTAACATTTGATGTCTTGAAAGGCTTCAGACCCAAATGATCGAGATGATTTGCCTGCCATTGTGGAGTCAACACGTGGGAATCCCATACAAACACCCATGTTTTAATTTTCTCTAGATGAACTATGAAGAGCAACATATATACAGATATCTATATCTACATATGTATACATTTTATTTTAGAGAGAGAGAGAGAATGCACAAGGGGGGTAGAGGGGCAGAGGAAGACAGAGAATCTTAGGCAGGCTCCACACTCATTGCAGAGCCCCACATGGGGCTCTATCCCATGACCCTGCAATCATGACCTGAGTCGAAATTAAGACTCAGATACTCAACTGACTGAGCCACCCAGGTGTTCTAGTGAAGGGCAATATTTGTTTTTAAGAATATAGTTCTTAAACGCTTATCACTTCTACCAAAAGAGATTTTTTTTAAAGTCCAATGAAGTGGAATGTTCTTTAAGATCACCTTTATCTTTCAACCTAAACCATTTCCTTCCAGGATATACAGTTATTACTTCAAACTTATACACTGTCTTATAGCTAGCATTCTCAGATAATTTAATCTACTATATTCAGCAGAAAGTCTTTGCCCTATTCAAAAGAGAAGTAAGGTTAGAATTCTGAAATTGCTCACTCAGTATTTCAAAATGAACTAGTACTAGAGTTAGTAAGATCCAGAACTCTTATTATACTTTTGGACAATTCTTATTTACTATTAAAATTATTATAAATTATAATAATTACAAAAGAAAGCATTTAAGCTTTAGGATTTGATCATATTGAAAGAGATAAATTTGTTCACTTTACAACAAGGAGCATATGAGGAAAATGTTTTATAACATTTCCTTTCCTTTCAATTGTAATAAACAACCGTGCTGGAAAAATAATTACTTTATCATTCTGGATCTCAGGGAACATTAATCTCATCTCAGGTAAAGCCATTTCAACTTTTTAGAGCTGATTCAATCATCTATGAGTGACTGAATGAAACCTCATTCATGAATGTGTCTGGCACAAGTAGGTACTGTGTGCACATGGTTAGATCTGAATCTAGATTCTATCCTTTATGAGAAGTCACAAGATCCAGGATTTCCTCTGCTCAGATATCCAGATGCCATAAGTGAATCGGGGTAGTGAGAGTGCTTTCAAATCAATCAACACTCAAAGTTTTGGTTTCTCACCATTGCTCATGTCAGATGCAATTCTAAAACAAGTATGTGTTTTTAGTTACTGTGTTTTTATTGTGATGACTATTGGTTGCAGTTAGCTTCTGCAATTCTACCTGGCTCTGAAGTTGATTAAAAAAAAAAAAAAGTAGCTGTTAAGACGAACATTTTAATTTAAAGCTATTCCTTAAGCTTACATAGATTCAAAAATAGTTGAGGTATCAGTTATAATACTTTAATATTCCAGTTATGGTCAATTTAAGTGGAGTCTGGGCAAAATACTTTCACACGAAACAAATACTGAATATAACAAATGACATCAAAGAATTTATATATTATATTAAAAATTCTTTTCCTATGCTGTTCAGGTCTTCCAGGTAATGAGATAAAAAAACAGAACAATCTCTTATACATTTTTAATGGCACATGTTATTTGATATTAGTTATCTTTGTACATGTTTTACTTTTACAAGTGTAATATAAAATTCTTGAAAATGGTATGTAATGGGCACTTAGCATTAATTGAATGAATAAATGGACAAACATCCAATGAGCCTAAGGGAGAGGACAGATAAGCAGCAGATTTGTGTCCCTGTGTGCACTGGAAGGTACACATTTGTAAAACATAATCCGACTATGCTTACGTGATGACTGGGTACATTGAAAAATTCACTAATGACAAAAATACAAAACAAAACAAAACACCATACCACTGAGGAACACATACGCCCACAGATGAACATAGTTACATAGGCAAATGCAAAGAAAAGTGTTAACGGAACATACACCAAAGTGATAACAGTGGTTACTGCTAGGGAGGAGGTCGTGTTGCTGAGGGCAAAGAGGACCTTAAACAACCAATAACATTTTAACTTTTTACAAGAGAAATAGATCTATATTATGCAATTCAAAATTAATTAGAGAAAAAGGAAAGGGAAGAAAACATAAGACACTGACAAAGAATCTAGAGACTTTCTAGGCCTAACTTGCTGTGTTGTCAGGAATAAATATTTAACTGCTCTTGATCTCCATTTTCTCATTTATAAAATGTGCAGGTAAGATTAGCTGATCTCTTAGCTCTATATTTATGATGAACTGTGAACTATCAATCATTATAAATTATTGCCTGAAACCACCTGATCAAAGAGATATTAAAATCTAAATACCAGCCAGGTTGTTTAGCATTAAGAATATAAGAACTAGAGGGACACCTGGGTGGCTCAGTCAGTTGGGCGGCCAACTTCGGCTCAGGTCATGATCTCACAGTTTGTGGGTTCGAGCCCCGTGCTGGGTTCTGTGCTGACAGCTCAGAGCCTGGAGCCTGTTTCAGATTCTGTGTCTCCTTCTCTCTTGCTGTCCCTTCCCCACTCTGTCTCTGTCTGTCTCAAAGATAAATAAACATTTAAAAAAAAATAAAAAAAAAAAGAATATAAGAACTAGAAAGCTTCATTTTACTTTGGTACTAAAGCATGGTGTATATCTGCACAAAGGATCAATAGGCAATTTCAGGTGTTGTACTCTTGAAAGGCAACAGCAAGCTGGAATAAGTGGATAAAAGGGACATTAGGAGAATCCAGAGGAAAAATGGGCCTCTGAATGAGGAAAAGAAAAAAGAAATCAGTACTCATCTTTTTTGGAAAAGAAAATGTTAGTGCAGTAGTACATAACATTCTGAAGTATTCCTTTTGATGCAAGGGACATTGTGAAGATGTCTAAAATGTTTTGTTTTTAACCAAGTATACCAATATGTACAAGACCATCTTACTCATCCACACTTCTTTGTGTTGTACTTCATCATCTAAATGACAGATGATGAGAAGGATGAGATGATCAAAGTAAAGAATATGAGGGCCAAGGATATCTGTTGCATAGTTGTTAATTTTCTTTAAAATGTGTTTTTAAGCAGCCATTTCAAAGAGGCATGACCCCATGTCAGAGCAGCTAAAAAAAAATGTCCTGCTTTATGGCAGAATAGTAGTGATGAGGTCATGACCACAGCAGTGTGGAGGCAATAGATGTGTAGTGTGTGCATGTGTGAGAGAGAAAGAGAGACAAAAAGTTTGTGAAGAAGGGGAGTGTGAAAGCAGTATTACTAAAATTGACCCATGTAGAGACTGGATGCGTCCTGGAATAGTCCTCACAGTTGCACTTCTCCAAGGTTTCTCAAATCCATCCCCAAGCCTTCATTTCCAGTCTCCTGTTACATTGTGATAGTAGTGTGCGACTAGTTATTCTTTACAACTAGTCACCTCCTATTCTAAACTTAAGTCAAGACAACCACTTTTATCAGTTGTGCATAAATAATAATTGTAAAAGTCAAACATGGGTTTAAAAAGGCAAATCTGTATCTCTGTAATTACCTATAATAATATAACTTCCTTTCTTGTATTCCTATATGCTTGAATGGGATGGAAATGACTGCAGAAGAAAGGCAAAGCCGAGGAATGAATTTACATATCTTTGCTTATACATACATCTATCATTTATGTGGCAAAAGAAAAATGGCTGAGAATAATAGCTTTAAGAAAAAAAGTTGAAATTCCATAACATTGTAGATGCTTCTCCCAGATTGGTCTTAGCAAGCCAGAAATGGGCTCACCAATGGTCTAGTCACCAGTCCCAAAATGTGTCATATATTTTCGTGCCTCTGAGCCTCTGAATACCCTAGCCCACCCTTTTCCACCATCGACTATGAACATACTTATAAGATACACTCAAATACCCCTTATTCTGTAAAGCTCCCTGACTTCTCCAGGCAAGGCCAACACCTCCATCATACTCCTTGATCTACTATAGTCAAATTATTTCTATGTCCACTCTTTCCTCCCATCACTCATGAACCCTAAAACTTTAAGGCAGGCCCTGCACCTTCTTTAAACAGCTTCCTGTCTTAGCATGTTGCCTGGCTGATAGCCTTCCATAAATAGTAGTTTGAATGGAGACAGAAAAAAACAGCAACGAAACATCTGTTTCTAAGGGGTGTTAGGGAGCTCTCCTGCTATTTACACGATAAGACGGATTCACTTAAGCTAGTCCATGAAAAGTTCTTATTTTAAAAGGCAATCAAGGCAAGACATCTTGTAATTTTCATCAGAAACATTTTTCTTTATCAAACAGCCCTTGTTAAAAGTTCTCCCTTACACAGGAAATTCTTACAAGGTTCTGTAAAAAAAGATACCTAAATCATCAAAATATGACTTTCACACAACCTAATAAGGGTCCTTTAAAAATCATAATCCAATTAAGAAAACCTATGTTTTGCCTGGCATTCCAAATGTGTCTATTTTGAAACTGATTTAATGATTAGATCGTTGTATTCTTTCTCATTTTCTTCTTTTTTAATGTAAGAATTTGTGCATGTTTTTCCTTTTCCCATTTGCTCCTGACACTATATATTTTATGACTATGGTCTTTAATATCAATTAGATCTCCAGCTGAAATCTGCAAAGCTCTTTGAGTACCTTAAAGGCCCCTAAATCTCCAAGGAACACCCCAATTTTCCTTTTCTCTAATAGAAAAGGTGGCAAAGTTCACTAGACTCCCTATAAATATGCATCATGCTTTGTAACTGAGATGCTCCCAAATGTCCTCCCTTCAGAGTGAGGGCCTATTACACCCAGCATAGCAATGAAGTCCCTTCATTTTGGAGTAGGTATACTTACTACTCTTTAGCATATCCAAAAAATCCTCAAGACCTCAAGGAACCTCTGGTTGGTGAGGCAGCAAATTTATGGGAAAACACCAGAAGATCTTTAATGAGGCAACAAGAAATGGATCAGGGGATTCCATGAATTATGGTAAATTATTTGGACTCCAGAACGGAATGGGGACACACACAGACCAATTGTCTTCTTGGGAGGTAGGAGCAAGAGTAAAGAAGGATATAAGAAAAGTTTCAGATTCCCAGAGGAGTAAATGTTAGGGTGAAATGAAATGTAGGTGCCAGTAAATTTTCTGATTTCTGTACCTAGCAATTTTGAAGTGCTTCATGGTTTATGAACAGATCTTTTATGTGGTTAGGTCTACATCTCTTTTTTTTTTTTTTTAATTTTTTTTTTAAACATTTATTTATTTTTGAGACAGAGAGAGAGCATGAACAGGGGAGGGTCAGAGAAAGACGGAGACACAGAATCTGAAACAGGCTCCAGGCTCTGAGCTGTCAGCACAGAGCCCGACGCGGGGCTTGAACCCATGGATCGCGAGATCATGACCTGAGCCGAAGTCGGACGCCCAACCGACTGAGCCACCCAGGTGCCCCGGTCTACATCTCTTTAACAGAAATAAAAATAGCTGGTCAACATCCTAAATATGAAACTATAAAATAGACCACTGAAAAAATATTCTTGTTGTTCCAGGTATGGAGAAGAAAAAAATAACAGACAAGAAAATAAGTTATTTTGTATCACTAACTTTAGCAAATCATAAACTTAATTAGGATTGACTTTAAAAATGGACGTTCCAGAGTTATTAAACCTATATTAATTTATTCAATAATATGTACTATGCAATATGGATTACAAAGAATAAAGAGCAGTCTTTGCCCTCAAGGAGCTCACACTCAAGCACAGAATCAGCATCTTTTCATTTCAACATTTGTGTTCAATTTTTAACAATGTTTGGATCACTTTTCAGTATTTTTGATAGAACATCAACTGTATCAGAAGGCCAGGGATATTTGGAAAATAGGAAATATCCAATGGGATCTTAAAGTCCTTGTGAAGTCTTACAGAAAAGAATTTTAACTTTGCTTAACTTGGTACTTCCCAAAATTATGTAACTTTTTTTTTTTTTCACCTAACACCTATAAGTAGATCATGGCACACTTTGAAAAATGCTGATTTGTGTAGAGTTTTAAAAAAGCGTATTGCTATAGATTTCCTAAGGCACTGAAAACACAAATTTTTAACACTTTTCACATTTTCAGAAAATATGTGAAAGACAGAGCCTCTGGTTACAAATTCTTGGGAATTATAAAAATAATTTCATGGATGGGTTAAGGGATAGGAAGAAAATAACAAATAGCTTTCCCAAGCCATGGAAAACTATCTGTAACTGTAAACTATGTTTTATAAAGACTAAAAATATTCATAAAGTTTTAATAGTAGGTAATTTAAATATATAAGCCTTTTACTAACAGCTACCTTATGTGAATATGCTGTTTAGATTCTTTCAAATAAACATTATCTTAATCTGTGACAAATTTTACTTATGGTCTTACATGTACAGGCAAGACATTACATGGTCCATATTCCATGTACTAACATTCATTATCTTTCTGCCCTTTCCTGAATTTTAAGTTTGTACCTGCTCTTCTCTCTTGGTGCTAACTAATGGAATCCTAGTATTTAGGCACTTCTAAATGCTGGTTTGAAAAGAATTTAGGAAGCTTAAATGGGGAAAATGTACCCTCTTCCCCATAGCTGTGGGAAAATAGATAAAATTCTATACTATATCATAGAACTGACTTTGCAAATATGATTTTTTTTAAAGTAGTCCTGTTAAACACTTGGTACTTCAGTGCTGCTATGCTCAGTGAAAATAGCATAACTTTAGTAGGCCGTAATTCAGATTGGTTGTCTGATTTAGTAATTTGTAGCCTTGTTAATAACACCTAAAATGACATTTTGATTTCCGAAAGTTTGTTTCCAAATTTGTTTTGAGAACAAAATCATCGGCACATCTCTTTCAAATAAATGGTCACATACACATCTTTGATTATGTATGATTTCTTATTTAAAGAAAGAGTTTTCACCAACTCATCTTATTTAAATAAATGGTGCTATGACCAAAACAGATACTTAAGCATAAGTATCTGAACAGGGAAATGATAGCTCAAAGAAAAACATAAATTAGCCTCTGCATATGCAGTCTATTTTTAACACAAAGTAGTAAAAATTCTTCCTATCTCCATATTCTTCCTAGATGGCAGAAAGTGCTTTTCTTACCTGAGATTACACTTTTATTTCTCAAATGTCACAACTGATTGATTCTCCGGAAGCTTTTGGGTAGTTCTTTTAGATAACTGTAATAATAATAATTCCTCACTTTTGGAGGAACTAAAATATGCAGTAGTCCTTATAGTCTCAAGCTGTGGCTATTACAAAATGTTGTTATTCTTACTAACCTAAGGCTGCGGTGACCTCTTGTTCACAGGCATCGCTGCTCTTATCTTTATTAACCAACTGGTTTCCTCTGCTAACTCATTCAGATGTTACTGTTTTTCAAGATGAGGCTGCAAACTAAATAAAATCATCCCCCTAAGGAGTCCACAGCAAATATTCAGGTCAATATTATTTGTGTTGTCCACAAGACTATGTTCCAGTGATTATGTGTGCCTTTGAAGGATAGATAGGAACATACTCGTATGCAAGAGCTGACCTAACAACTGTTGGCAAGTCTTTATTGCTAAAGCCCATCAATATCATTTTGTCTAGTAATAATGAGGAAATATACTTTTTCAGATAGATTGTAAAAAGAAGCTTATCAAGTCCTACTGATTATTCAAAACCGTTGCACCTCCATCTAGAAACACTAAGGGCAGTATAACATCCACATAGGATTCTTTTTTTTTTTATTTATTTTTATTTTTTTTTATTTTTTAATATATGAAATTTACTGTCAAATTGGTTTCCATACAACACCCAGTGCTCATCCCAAAAGGTGCCCTCCTCAATACCCATCACCCACCTTGCCC
>NC_064809.1:70919821-70930104 GCF_023721935.1 Panthera uncia
TTTTTTAACATTTATTTATTTTTGAGACAGAGAGAGACAGAGCATGAACGGGGGAGGGGCAGAGAGAGAGGGAGACACAGAACCAGAAGCAGGCTCCAGGCTGATGGCCCAGAGCCTGACGCGGGGCTCGAACTCACGGACCGCAAGATCGTGACCTGAGCCGAAGTCGGACGCTCAACCGACTGAGCCACCCAGGCGCCCCAACATCCACATAGGATTCTAAAGAAACAATCGAAGTGGCCAGGCACAATGGCCACTTTTAAAAAATTTTCGGCAACGAGACTGGATTCTTTTTAAATTCCTAAAATATTAATGGCCTAGGAGATTTCCAGGTATCCACTACCTTGTCTCCATCTAGGTTCCTAGGTTCCAAGATATAGCTTGACCTTCACCTACGGCGCCCTTGTTAAGTAGTAGTATTACTTGTCAAGTATGACTTGTTAAGTCAGTAGTATTCCTGACTACTTGTCAGATTCAAAGGTCTTGTGTCTTGGGTCTGTGTTTTATGTTTAAGATGATTATCTCACCCGTCAAAAGATTTATCATTAACTTTTAGTTTCTTACAGATACAATGTGTAGAATAAAGTTTCTTGGACACGTCCCACTTGAAGCACTGGACTAGCAGGAACAGATCAGAGATAACTCTTGGTAGCACCAGGGTCTATCTAGATAGCTGATGGACCTTCTGTCCTAACACTGGCTTTCTGGTCAGGAAAATTCAATCTCATGTTTCAGATATGTCTAAAAAACCTTCCAGACCAAGAGAATCCACCATGAAGTAACTAAAATCTCCAGGAGCCAGCATCATTTAACTTGCCTGTCAATAGCAAGGTTTTGCCTCTGACTTCATTTGATGGTTCTTAATTAGGTTAGAATCTGTCCCCGGCAGTATAGCCCGACTTTTGCTTTTATGTTTTGAGGTTTGTCTTGGTCACTTCTGAACGGGGTCCAGAGATTATGGAACATTCAGGTAAGATTTACTGTTCTGAAAATCTTTCCATTTATTTACTTTTCTTCATGGAAAATAAATTCTTACTTGAGACCTGTCAGTCAACACAGAGAAACCTGGATAGCCAGTCTCTCTTCCATCAAAGACTGGCAAACGACCACCACTAGAATGACAAGTGCATAACACTACGCAAACACTGGAAGAGTTGCAACTTGCTACACAACCCTTCTTGAACTTTGTGGTTTACTGAGTCTCAATTATAAGGTGAGGAGTGTCTCTTATCGATGACTGAATAAAACTAATTTTTCTAAAAATAATAGACCTGTACCTAGTTATTGCTCTTATATTTTTGGCTGTGGAAACTCAAAAGATACAGTAACAATACATCCCTTAAATACAGGGTTTGTTCTCAATTACCGCAAAAACATTAAGGGAGGAACTCTTATGATACCAGTGTCTTTTACCTGAATAATGTGTGCAATGTTTGGATACCGAGAAGTAAAAACCTCCTTTAAAGTTCGGAATATGGCACTGGTTTATCATGATAAAATTTGTGGGAAAATAATGGAGGTACCTGCCTTACATTCAGCAGAGGGAGTCCTTTAATTCTTACACAGCTTATTCCGGGCTACAGAAAAAATGCTGCCTGTTGTGGTAAACACAGTGTAATGTATAAAATTATCAAATCACTAAGTTGTACACCTGAAACTAATGTAACATTGTGTGGACTACACTAAAAAGAAGAAAAGAAAAAGAGAAGAAAAAAAGTAGCTGTCTCATGAAAACAAACTAAATCTAAATGTGTTGCTGTTCTTTAAACAAACAAACGGACAAATATGCTACCGGACACTTTGAGTGAAGCCTCCAGCTTTAAATTGTGACTTTAAGAAAAAGAGTATGATAATTTTAAAGATACCGATTTCATTTGTCAAGTTCATGCACACTCATGGTCATACATATTTGGCCTGGCTTGATATTTCCCAAGGGGAAACGGTCACAACATCTGTGAAGCACAATGGTTCAGGGAAATAACATTCCAAGTGAGGTTATACACAATCTCAAAAAGATAACAAATTATTAAGATAAGAGAGCAATAAGACTGCTTCCCTAAATGTGCTCACTGAGAGGATGGCCACCGTACTAGGTCCTACAGAATCCTCTGGCTCAGATTTCACCTTCACCAGCAAAGAGGATGTATGTTCATGGGCAAGGAATGATGCCCCTACATTCCTGGCAACTCAAGCTATGTCAAAAAGAATTTGCCAAGCTGTACCAGACTGAGAGCTAAGACCTATTTACATGGGCAGGTAGCCTTTTATAGGGCACTTAGCCATTAAACATTTTTACAAGGTATAGCAATGAGCCTAAAAATGTTAGTCCATATGTAGCAGTAATAGTTATAAATATGTTATATAAGTTGTATTTCAAATGTTCTTACCTGGTTACTAAACAAGCAATGCACACTGGCAAAGAAAGTCTAAGTGATAAAGGGATTCCTACAGATTCTAATTTAAGATAAAGTATTGCCTACAAAGCCCCAGACCTCATATCTGAGTTCAGTTTTCCCAATAATTCCCTAAAGTAAGGCCTTTTAGTTTATTCTACCATAATTCCATTTTTATTTTGCTTCTTTTCTGTCACTTTCACTGATCAATGACTTCTGTTTAAATTCTTATACACTATTCTTTAAATAATAAATGATTCAGATAAATTTATGGTATTACACATATTTGCTTAGCAACTATGATTCCGGAAATTGGATTTTATTAGCAAGACAGAGGAATGTTTAGAAGAAAAAGAACTGATTTGTGAGCCAGGAGGCATACTGTAAAATGTTTACCTTAAGAATGAACTCAATGTGTAACATAAATCAAGTGCATCAGCCTAATTATTGGAGTCTGAGAAAAGCACATGTTTTCTCTCAAATATGCCCTTTCCCTTTGGTTCAGTAGGGAGTACACCAAAATCTTAATGTTAGTGTACATGGAAAACAAGAAGGGTGCTAACCTTTCCCCACCCCTAAAACAATGCATGGAATTATAAATTTTACATAACAATAATTATGCATATAAGGATCTATATCCAAAAAGGAGCACAGAAATAATTAATGTATTTCTAATAGCCACTGAACAATTTAGAAAATGCACAGTTAGGACTGAAGTGGTTTAGCATTTTTAAAAAAGGTTATGATGAACTGCAGTCTGACTAGTATCCTTTAAGTTCTAATTATCATACGTTGGACCCACAGATAAGCTACAAGACCCTGCTGGGAGATAAAGCTCTGTTGACAGATCTCCACAAAAGCAAGGTCTGGGACAACTTCTAGGGACATTCCTCAGAAAAGGGAGCAAAGAAGAGCAGAGCAAGTAAGTACAAAGGAGAACAGGAAGACTGCAGTGTGACCTGGCCACACCATTGGTAACATTCTGATCACTGTCACCCAGGAACACAAAACACGCACTACTATGCATGCAATTATAATAAATGCATATATATCCCTAGGCATTCCTAAGAAGTTAAAGAACTATTTTGGGGACCCATTTTGAATTAATTTAACTTCTTATCCATACATTTTCAGTAGAGAACAAATTGAAAAATGGTTAAATGCATTTAATAAAACTTTCTTAAAAAACCTATCGTCCTTTAGAAACAGATTTTTGTTTGTTGGCTGTAATTCTTATAATCTGATGAACTACAAGGTATTCCTTAACTAAAGTTTCAAAATGCCTTTCCCTTGAGGCCCACACACAAAATACAAAGCAGCCCCTGAAGTGATGCTTTAAACTTCCTACTTGTCTTTAGCAAACAGAACTTTAGCTTTTTGGGTATCACAGGGCCCTTTAAGATGCCCATGCCTGCTGAGACCCTCGCCCTATAAGAATGAACAAACACAGTGTTTCACAGGGTTAGTGGATTCTTTGAACACCATATGTAGACCACAAGTCAACTCTCTTATCCAGTTTAGAAATAATACTAAGAGTAATGTTCTAAAAGTCTCTTAAACTGACATTGAGAACAAGGATAAGGTGGGAAGGAGCATATTTGTGGTAGGCACAAACCCACCCAGGGTGTTGTGGTCTTGGTATCATTATTTTTGGTGGCCCTAACTTTAATGGAGCAGATAAAACAACTGAGGTTAGCAAATGGCAATGTCAAGGATGGATTTAATTCAGTGGGAAGAAAGCAAATTCTTGCATATGCTAAAGGGAGGGAAGCTTCTTTTCAGTTTCCAGAAGAGGAGAACCATTGTTTAACCCCTGATTAAACTTGAGGAATCTATCTTTAAATGCAGTTAAAATTACTAGACATCAGAACAGGACCTACACTTACACTTATTTAGGCTAGCAATAATGACTACTAATGGCTGTTTAATATTAGTATTATTAATAAGAGATTATGTTATTAATAATTTGGTTATAAGATGTAGTGCAACACTCTTAAAATTTTCATTTTTGTTTAAAACACCTGCAAGCATTGTAGTTACATGTAAATATTAAGTCAGGTATTTTATACCCCCAAAGAACAGATAGTATTTCTCATGTACGTTATCACACACAGATTATTCTAGAATGTTTTTAATTGAGTTCTACATGCTACAAATTATGTCAAAGAACCATGGCACCTTTAAAATTGTTGCCACTAAACCTTTGGTTAGAATTTCCCTTAATGGATGGCAATAAGCCTCAACAATTTACACTGGCTCTGGTTGACTTTCAATTTTGACATGCAGTTTGTGGTATGTCTTCAGAGAAAAACAAAAACTAAATAAATTATTATAAGTCAATACTTCTCTGATTCATATAGCTATAGAGGAAAACCTATATATGTATTTATGAAACCTATTACATAGTTTTGCATTTCAGCTTAATTCCTATTTTATTGTTTCACCAACAAGACTGCCAACTCTTTAAGCTTTACAGCTAGTCAAGAATTAAATTTGCATTAAATACAGAATTAATGTGTCTTTGGAGTTTAATTTTTTTAAATTAATAGCAAAGTGCAATGTCAGAAGAGTCAATGTACCAAAAAATTGAAACAGAAAATCAAATTTCATTAAAACAATTCCTGTTCGTTTGCTCAGTAGTATATTTTTTACACTCCCTTGCTTTTCCCATAATTAAAAAGTTAATTACTGGAATCATATTTTTTGTGGATCTGAGTTTTCAAAGGATGTGATTTAAATGCTGCTATTAATATTTTTACAGCACTTTGAATAACAGTAATACTACACTGATCCTAACAGTAATATAATTTTGTACGTAATTATATTTAAATGTCTCTATTCTAAGCAGAATTTTGAATTTAACTCTATGCTAAACATCCTGCTTAAGTGTTAAAAATTAAGAACTCTATGGTCTGAATATTTTGTTATAATCTTCTAAAGCTAGCAGTTAAGAAAAATCTAGTATACTGGAGTATAATTTCTTTGAGGGCCAAGTCAATTTCTCTCGCCCTCTCCCATTTTGCCCAATGGAGGCATTCAATAAGTATTTATTCAGTGACTTAGTAAAATGCATTGATAAAAAATAATTATTTCCTTGGTTTAGTATTTATGCTCTCCTAGTTTTAATAACTTTTAAAATACTATAAACAAACCATTAAACTAGTAAAAACTGTGGTACTTTATAAAGAGCACAGTTAGTTTGGGGCCTACTGTTCTTTTTTAGTGACCAAATTAGATGAAATAAATAACAATGCACAAATGTAGCACCTTAAACCCGTAACAATTAAAAAAATTCAAGATTAGGTAACTGACATAATGAGAACAGCTCCCTGTGAAAAGCACATTTGGGGATGCCTCTCAAAAGAACACTATAATTGGCTAAAATATAGTTTTTTAAAAAATTAAGTCTTACTACACTGGATTTATGTACAAAGCATAGCCTTTAATATCTATTGAAAAGAAATTACAACAAAGAAATATCCCCAAACTTATCAGACCCTTTAGGAACAAACCATTCAAAAGTCTGTCCACTGCAAATTCAGAATATCTACTTAAAACCTTAACCTGTAGTAGAATAAACTATGTCCTCACTTTTTAAAAGCGTAGTTACAAGTAATCCTTAAGAGTCGCTATCATGAAGAAAGACTTTATCTATGATTTGATATTACAATCAAAGGTCCAAACAAGACAAGTTAGCCCACATAAAAAAGTACAGCAGTAGACACGGGCAAGAGCAGCAAATGGTGAAAGCATTCTCTTATCTTACCAACAATTCCTTTCCTCTTAAGATCATCTTTAAAGACATAAAACTTTTAAGTTCAACTGCCTTGTTCAACCAATTCTTTTAAACCATAGAGTAACTTAAAATCCAAAAATGTCTCCAGTGAATCGATGTACCAATTCCTCAATTAAGGTAGTTCAGCTGTTGTAATTTTATAACCTGACATGCTTGATTTGAAATTTGGTTTAGTTTTTTAAGTTTTATATAATATTAAAACTGATTATAAGGATCAGAGGTGCATATAAAATAACAAACTTGTAATTATGATGTGTAGGGTTTGCAGTTACAATTAAAAACCACACTTTTTGCATTTTTTCACATCAAAAAGGCTTTGTCAACATTTCTCATCAGAACAGTAAACTATACAAATTGAGTTTCAACAATTTCCACTGTCACTGGTACTTTTTATAGGAATGATTTCTATTGATGCTTGAAAACTATGAATTATATTTTATTTACATCATCAAATTAGAGAATATTAAAGAATATTGTAAAACTGTTGCACTTCTCTATCATTTTCTTCCAGGATCCACCTGCTCTATGCTGCCCACTATAGGAAATGCAGTATGGTACAAAGAAACGTAATACTATTCTCTAGGGTTACTGTTAGGTGCAATCCCATAAAAAAATACTCTCTGGGTACTTGGGTGCTAAGATAGGGTGGGTATTCTTGCAAGAGATACAGACTGGTTAGTGGTCACTAAATTTATTAAATATAAAGAACATCAGTAGGAACAGACAGGATCCGAAACTGTATCTTGGTAATGCACACACCAGAACTAGCATTCGGGTGCGGCAGGGCATGGAACTTAGTGATTGAGACGTAGCCTGCAGAAAAATGCAGCTTTGCCCCAGAGAGGAAATATGAGGGTCAAAATCAACACTGCCAAAACACCTACAAAAAAAGAAAAAGTCATGCAAATACAAATGATTGCTGCAACTGTAAAAAAAAATTTTTTTTGTAAATAAATTACTCGTATAATGCACATTTAAGTTTCATCAGTGAACCTCCCCTTCCCTTACCATGTAAGCATTCCTCTTACAAGCGAATACCCTTAATAGCTTACTTTTGCCTTACATTTTTCTGGTCTTGGGGAAGTTGAATCGTGTAGTAATCTGTGAAACATCAAATTTTATGTTTTTTTTTTCTTTGACGAGAGAATATCCAAAATGTTATGAATTTATATTCTACCCATCAGATATACTTTAGGAGTCCATTTTGAATATGATGGGTTCTTTTCAGAAAAAGATTTTTTTTTTCAAAGTCAACTCTTCAGTTGCACATTACATCTTAATTTTTTTTAAGGGCATTAAAACGTTAGATTCCCACTCCAGGTCTTTGCCCTTCGATACTCGTACTTAAAAGCAAAGCACACTATTGTATATGCAGGTGTGTATACACATAACACACATTAACAGCAAGCAGTGCTTTAAAAGTGGCAACCTCCCCTTAAAAAATAAAAATAAAAATAAATGTCATTTCTCCACTCCGCCCTTTGATATGAAATGAGACCGATATGCCCACTGCAGAGTGGGATGCTAGAAAAGATGTTCTGACGTCTGACCGGAGACATTATCAACATACAACCCTAGATCCCGACTCGGACGACCTAAATTTCAGTGTACATGCCCTCGTTCTCACTCCTGCCCCACCAGCAGCATCCAGGACCCGGGCCCGGATCGCGACCACCCGGTGGGCCAGGGCGGCCCGAATCCCCGAGTACGGCCCGCTCCCCGCAACCCGGCTTCCCTGCTCCCGGCCGACCGCGAGTTCCCGGAGCAAAGGCGTCCGAGGTTCCCAAAGCCCACGACTCTGACGAGGGGTACCGACGGTGCTGTGGACTCTGGCATTTAAAAACTACCGAAAAGTCTCGCTGCACAAGTGGCGCTACTAAGGCCGCCGCTGTCGTTCCACGTCGCCCTGTCCCCGTCCCCTCGGAGCGGGACGGGCGGCTCAGGCGACCCTCCGCGAAATCGCAGTCAGCTGCCGGGAGCGCGGAAGAGCAACCAAAGCGACCGAGACGCCGCAGCTTTCCCTTCTCCCCTTAGTTACAATTACCCCGGCGGCTTCTGGCGCTTCCTTCGAGAAAATGAAAATAATAATTTTTTTTAAAAAGCGTGGAGGTGCTAGAAGTCGTTGACATTTTCCGTTGAACGAGATTCCCCTCGGCTCCATCTCTTCAGCAGGATTTCCAAACTCGGATGCATCCTCAGCAGAGGTATTCCATGTTGACAGATCTCTCGCCTCCCACAAAATGGGGCCGAGGAGGCGGCCGCTGTCTCCTCTATGGGCGCCGCCATTTTGTGAGGCGGCGGCGGCGCGGCGGCAGCAGCCCGGGGTGTGTGTAATGGTTGAATAGAATGACCCCCTCTAGGGAATCCCCGGCGCTGACAGTTACGTAAGGGGCTGTGCGCAAGTGCGGCGTTTAGGGAATCCGCACAGCGCCGGCCTCGCAGCTCTGCGGCCCACATCTCCACCACCCCTAAGAGGACCGGTGGGGGAAGGGACAGATGACCTGGTCTCCCTCCTACCCCACCCCCCGCTTCTTGCCTCCGGCCCCGGCCCATCCACTCCCCCAGCTGGGTCTCCGCCTTTCACTGGCTTCCGTCTCAGACACTCACTGGCCCTTGGGTGTCAGGAACTTCCTAGCCACAGTCTCATTCCAACCCCATTTAAGAGACAAACTTTACTTGGGAAATAAATCCGTTTCCTAGAGTGAGCACCGGAAGCATGCTGGACTACATTACATAATTTTTTTTTTCACCAGCAAATAAATGTTCCCATTGGAACTACTACCTGAAATAATCATCCAGACCTGTATAAGCCTGTGACCTTGGGTTAGTCGATGACTTTGCTAATAGTGGCGATCACTAAAATGGGAATAAAGATACGCCTCACACTGTGAAGCTTAATTAGCATTTGTAGCAAAGGGCCGTCTCCAGCACCCCTTGTAAATGCAAACTTAGGTGGGAGTATTTGTTGAGATTAGTCTCCCTTTAAGCAGCTTTATTAACCTTCAAAATATTTTCTACGGGGATGGCATTTAAGACATTTGAGAGAAAGCAAGGAAAAACAAGGCATTATTCACTATTTAAGCGCTTCTACCTTTAAGATATCTTAATGTAAAAATATAAACGTTAATTATTGTTAAGGTTCAAAGAATTGGTTCCCAACCAGTTTAATTACTGTTTGCATAACTCAGCATAAAATAATCTAGTTTGATATGTGAAACCAAAGGCAAGATGAATTAAGAGCATTACTGTATTTCCACAGAACTAGGACAGACAGTTCACATTGTATTTAATTTACAGTTTGCTAAAGTTAGTTTGTGGATAATTCATGGAAAATGTGCTAATCAGGCCCCAAAATACTAGCACAAGGCTCAGAAAAGCCGATTCCTTTAGACCTTGGGGAAAAAAAAAAAAGGTAACAAATATGACTTTATTCCGATCTGTGAATGATGCGTAGCGTGAGGAGCTGCCCCTCGGAGCTTCCCTTCCCTCCCGAGCGCCAGACCGGTTGTGTCGGGCTGGCAGGGACTCAGAGGCGGCCCTTCCAACAGCCGGGCCGGGGACGCGAACATCGCCTCCACCCCTAACCCTGGAACAACCGGTAGTGGCCGTTTCCCCGCGCCGCCCCCCTTTCCGCCGGCTTTGTGTGCGTGTGAAATGTGCGGCACATTGCAGATGAACCCTAAGCCCGGCGAGCCGAGTCTATTGTTCCCCGCGAGGAGCTGCCGGGGCGGTGTGGAGCCAGGCGCAGTGCCGCGGCCGGCCCTCGGGGGTCGCTGTGCGGCGCTGGCTGCCCGGCCGTGGCGGCGGCGCTGGCGGCGGCAGAGAGGGAGGCTGGCGGGGAAGGAAGCGGGCGGGCTGCGCGCAGCGGCTCGGCTGCCGCCGGTGCTTTCTGCCCGGGGACGCCCCAGCCGCCGCGGCGGAGGCCGCGCGTGAATGTGTGCGAGGGCCCCGCGGAGCTGCGGCCGGAATACACGCTGTCACCCCTCTTTCCACAAACCACCACACAGACCTCCCCCTCCCCACCCCCAGCCCCGCCTGCCCCAGCCCCGCCGCCGCGGCCGCCGAAACTCCCGGCCTCCGGCCGCCCCGGCCCC